>NC_140930.1:10111795-10201935 GCF_045865225.1 Trachurus japonicus
CTCTCTAAAGCGACGCTGCCTCCTGGGATGAATAAAGAGTGATGAGGTGGAGAGGGAAGAATAAAGTGATGATTGAAGTCATTCCGTCTTCACACCTACAGACTGGAAATCGTCCGCCAATTTCCGAGTTTCGCTGTGTTTACTGCACAAAAAGTGTGCGTTTGAGTGTGTGTTTCTCTCTGACAAATTGACTGCCTGACTAACAAGGAAGTAACTGGCTGACTGACAAACTGTCTCATTTTCTACAATCTGAACTTTTACACACAAACACACACTAACGAACGCAAACACACACACACACACAAGACACGAGAAGCGCACACAGAGCAGGATGACTGAGTGGACCCTGTGTCAATCCCAGCATGCCTCTCTGCCACGAGGCAGGAGATTCTGTCATCACCACAGTGACTGTCAGGACGCATCATCGGTAGCCGTGGCAACTAATTAAGACCTGCCCGTCAGGCCTGCGGTCAGCGTGGAAACTTCTACAAACACATTAACTACTGACTGACTATAAAACACACACACACACACTCTAGCCCGAGCTACTGTACCTGCCAGTCGGCATCGCATCAACATACACAGTGCATTAGTCACCACGCCTCACCAGTCATTAGTCACACACACACACACACACACACACTTCACAGATTCATTTTTAATCCTTACGGAGACGATACACATGTGGAACCTATTGGTGCCATTTTATTTTCATTGCTCATCAGATATTTGATCACAGTCCTGGCAGTTTTACACAAGTTTCTGTTATGTATCACACTTCATCACAGTGTTTGGTTAATGTGAACTCATGATGGAGGAAGTAAGAATGCTATTTAGATGTTTATTGTTGAGTTTGAGCGCATTACTCATACGTATTAGTCCACTGTAAGAACATGACTCAGATGGCATTTTGATAATGCTTTAACCTTGAAGGAAAAATAGTCAATATTTGCTGGTTCCAGCTTGTTAAATGTGAATATTTACCATTTTCTGAGCTGAGCTGCAAACTTGGGCTTTCTAGTCACATAAAATAAGATATTTGAAGATGTAACCTTGGGCTAAAGACTCACTGCATTGATGGGCCATGAAAATAAATGTTTACAAAATCTTAATTTGTGAAGTAACTTGTAACTTAAGCTGTCACAATTTTTTTAGTGGAGTTAAAAGTACACTAACATTCAAGTACCTTAATATGTGGTCTTAAATACAGTACTTGATGTACTCGGTTTTTACACCATTGGAGCAGATGATTCAATTTCTTAAATTTCTTTTGATGATGATGGACTACTTCCTGTCTGTCACTACGTCTCTCTCTCTCTTTCTCTCTCTCTCAATGCAAACTAATGTCTGTCGTTCAGTTAACAACATTAAAATCAGGCTTCAGCCTCAGTTGCTTTTGCCTCTTACACACTAATACTAGTGACTGTCCACATCCGTCCACACCACATTAAGCAGCGATGCGGGTTCACCGATGGAAAGCGGTGCATATTTGTGTGTGTGTGTGTGTGTGTGTGTGTGTGTGTGTGTGTGTGTGTGTGTGTGTGTGGTCAGTAATGAGGTGTGACGAGTGCGTGTCAGTGAAAGTTGAGTGATCGGCATAATGAGCAACAGAACGTAGAGGAAAAGAGAGGAGGGCAGAGAGAGAGAGAGAAGAAAGACAGGAGATGTGTAGCAAAAGGAGGAGCGGGATGTATTAATTTCTTTTTCATAACGATTGATTACACATCTAAAGGCAGATTGTGTGTGTGTCTGTGTGGGTTTTGATGCTGCTGGATATGTGAACTGACATCTGAAGAATGAGAAGTCGGGAATGGTGTCGATAATGTAATCTAACAATTAAAGGGCAACTGAACACTACATCTTTTTTTTTTTTTTTTGAAGTTTATCAATTACATCATTTTCAACATAAATCGATCTCGGCCCCATTAGTAAAACAATTTTCACTTTGTCCACAGAAAACCAAAGTCTCCTCTCTAGGCCTCCCCAAAAATCTGGCACAGTGAAACCTGAATCAAGCCGTGTCACGTTGTTTCATTAACTTGTGGAGGAGACATTAAGTGCTCTTTGGAAATGTTTAAATGTGATAATTACCAGCAAATTTTCAATGGACGAGGCCAACATTTTACTTTAGGGAGTGACGGTCAAAGTATTACTCCAGGTTATTGCAACCTGGCATACAACACGAGCCTTGATTTCACATTTCTCAGATTTATGTGAGTTAAAAAAAATAAATAAAAAAAGTTGGCTTGGCTGAGTGAGGTTTAGTCATCTTTACCTTTATTTACATCTCCCTTATTTAATTTTAAACAGCTTTAGCCAAAAACCTGAAGAATGTGAAACTGAATCAGGCCCCTGAAAGACAAACAGTGATTTCAGAGCAGAAACCGACCAATCACTGCTCTGGATTCCAGCCAATTAGCAATGTAAACACACACACACACACACACATATGAGAACAAAGAACAAAGTCCAGTTCTCATGTCCCCGTCTGTGTGAATGTGGGTTAACAACTTGTATTCATCCTGTTTGTGCAGGTCAAACGGCAGCATAACCATAACTCCAAATTAAAATGCTTTGCAGTGCATTCTGGTCTTTTTTTCTCCTTCCTCTCCCATATGGTTGGAAGCGAGTGTGTCTGAGAGTGTTAAATCCAAACCGGGCACAGATTGATGGGAAGGAAAAACTCGCCTTACAGAGCAAGATCAGACAAAGAAAATCCGGGCCCTGCATCCTATCAGACGAGCATAACTTTCACTCCCTCCCTCCCTCTGTCTCGCTCCTCTGTTGTTATCAGCAGATATGGAGGAGGTAAGGAATGAAAGAGTGCAGCTGCAAGTGTTTGTTGTGTCAGTCCGCCCCGGTCCGCGCTGTTCTCGCGTAGTTCCTTATCACACTTCAAGCAGCTCTTGCTCCCTCTCCCACGCACTTTTCTCTACCCACTTCTATTCTATATCATTTACTCCCATTTCATTCTGCTCCGTTTCGTAAAGGATTACAGTCCAAGCCTGTGCCACTCAGGTTAGGAGGCTGTAACGCACATCTAAATAGCATCTTATCGCGGTTATGAGCCATCTGCAGCACGTCGGCCGCCTCTTTTCTCCCCTACTTTCTTAAATTCCGTGCAGAAGGAAACGTTATTACAAAACAAATCGCTTTCATATCCATGTCCGCGGTATATTGAGAGGAAATGTTAAGCTGCAGGACCAAATACTGCTGACACTGACACTCACAGAAATACTTTCTGCTGGATTTATACATCAAATCTAAAGAAAAAAATCTCTATATAGCTGTTATAGGGTTTCATCACATTACAATAAAAAAGAGGTAAAGAAATTGCAACTTTGCAAAGCTAACAGACATGTTAGGAGACTGGTAGCAACAGTCCTGGTTGTTGTGGTGGTGGGATTCAACAGAGACTTCATCACTCAATTCACCTCCCATACACAGGGCTTTAAGGAGATCTGATTCGCATACATATCCACCTGCCACGGTACGCTGTCAAATACTGTACACTTAGTTCAAAACAGATGACAGCACTTGTTTAAAGGGATAGTTCAACATTTTGGCAAATTGGCCCATTGCCATAATGCCTAGTCTTACCTACTCCTAAAACTATAGGGATTATGGCAACGGGCCAATTTGCCAAAATGTTGCACTATCCCTTTAAAGCAGTTTCATAAGGTGATTTAAGAGTATAGATTAAAAACTAGTTGTAACAACAGGAGGAAGCCCTGAAATCAACCTACTTGAAGAAGCCAACAAAAAGAAAAATGTTTTTGTAGTCACAAGATACAGTATGCATTAGCGCATGAAGCCACGCTTCATTAGTTTGTAATAATACACCAAAAAATCACATCGCAGCAGCCAAGAAAGTAGATTAAAAGTCCACTTTAGAAGTCAGGACAGCTTGTGCTTATCAAAAATGAAAACTTAGTCTTCTGTCAAGCCCACTCTTTGTTCCCAGTGTCATTTAGAGAGAGTTTGGTTTTCTAAATTGTTCTCCCAAGTAGGTGGAGGTTTCACACTGTTCTCGGATGCGTTGGTTGCAAGCAACATCAGGCTGTGGATTTCTCTCTCTCTTGTTTAAAAAGGCAACATGATTAACGTGACTCATCTTCTCTGGAAACCCAGGAGACAAGAGCTGCATTTTGAGTGACTCAAAAAACCATCCTACGAACATTTCATTTGCATCAAACTATTCATTTTACATCGGCCAAGATCCCCTTCACTTTCCCCCAGAGTAACTCCAAGGCTGTAAAAGTGGTATTTCTGACACATCCAAGGTTTCATTAAAAATCCTCGATGGTGAGCTGGAGTGAAATGTTCAAACCCGTGTCATCAAATAGAAATATTCTACATGGTCTTGTGTATCACCTTATTATGTATGAATTTTATGACTACAAAACCCATCAAACCCCTTGTTCTGCATCTTTTATATGTGTTTTGTGCGTATTTGTATTATAAATTGTGTGTGTTTGTATTAACACAGCCAAAAAAAAGCTGTTTAAATCTCTGAAAATCTACAACTTTTCAATGAAAGAAACTTATCCACATACACATCACAAAGCCTAGTCTGTTTGAACTTTAAAAAAAAAAAAAGAAAAAAAAACTGAAAGAAGAAATCTGGTATCTGTGAGTGAGTGAAGTGAAATAATACACCAAAGAACAAAGTGTCCACCTACTTACATTATGTAAGCTGAGCTGTTGATAAAACAACAACTTCTAAATCATCAGATAAGAGGTCGTTTCACCCCTCCCAAAAAACATATTCAGCCTTATCTGTCAGCTTAGCTGTGGGCATAAACACCGGTGAGGTGCTGCTCCATCTTTGTCATTATGGACGTGTTTATAATCTATTGTTGTTTCCAAACAATGCTTACAGCAGCTTGTAACCACTGGCTTTACTACAGGAATGTTAACCCTAACCCAGACCCCAAGGAAAAGGACTTTGACATTGAAACATGTATGTCTTTACCAGCACCACTTCAAGTTGTGTCATATAAGAGAGCATCCCTACGGGACGGATGCTGTCCAATAGACTCTATCCTATTATTAGCAACACCAGATAGACCCTCTAATAGCAGATTATTTCTGCTGTAAGCCTATATGCATCAAAATCCCTGCTGTGACCTGTTTTATTCAGTCCACACTGATGAGCCTTAACATCAACAGCTCAACATCTTCACCAGTGACGATGAAAGAGTTAAGTGTAGTTCACAAGTAGAAGTGAATTCAGTGAAAAAAACCTGAAGTCACTCTCCATCCCCTCCTCTACCGCTGCCTCCATTAAAGTTTCTCCCTCTCCCCCCCTCTTTCAATCTCTCTTGCTCTCTTTGGACCACTAACCTTGATTCACTGTTCTACTCGACTCTGCCTCGGGCTGGGACATGCATCCTCGCACACGCACGCACGCACACACACACGTGTACAGAAGGGCACATTTACAAGCAAACACACAGCGGCGCATGCAGAATTGGGAGACCTACACATGTATCTGACCATGGTAAAGTAGAAGCGGTTAGTTTGGGGCCGGTGTGAGGGGAAAGTGTGGCTAACCGAAACCACATGTGGCTGACTCGCTCGCTCGCTCGCCTGCCTGCTCACTTGCTCGCTCCCTCGCTCTCCGTCCAGAGGTATGTAAGCCTCTGGAGTGTGTGAGTAAGTGTGTGAGGGGGAGGTGTGATACAGAGCAAACTGCAGAAAGAGAGGCAGAGTGAGCTCATGGCTCGACTTTAACCTTTATTTATCCAGGGAACAGCGGTGTCGAGAGCAGACATGCCGTTTTCTCGCTGTGCAGCCATACATTCACAGGGGAGGTGCTCTACTGTAACCACTGTTTTCTACTGGGGGGGTGTAGCTGCATGTGCCACTAGACTGGTCAAAGGGTTAAGTTGCTCTGCTCAAGGTCAGAGTTACTAATACTGTACATGAGAGCTACTACATCCACTTCATAGGTGACAAGACAGATGCTACAGATCTCAATGTCTGCATCCATATATTAAACTGTTTAATCGCTGCTCTGAGTTTGAAAGTACAGCTCATCATGTACTCAAAGGGAGCTCCATGAATTGTATTTCTGCACCTCTTAATTACTAGAATTTCATTGGGACTCACAAATATGTCCACTAAACAACAATAGCACTGTAATGGGACTGCTGCTGCAGACAAACTGGAATATTAAAGGGATAGTTCAACATTTCCTATAGTATTAGGAGTAGGTTCGTTATTATCGGTGCAAGCAATTTTTTAGAACAACTGAGCTGCTCAGAGCTACGCTACGGAGGCTAATGGGATTTCTTGGTTTCCCTCATCAAACTTATCAAATACACAATCCAACAACTCCAAAACGCTCTTGTGGACAAGTTGTGACCTGCACATTCACCATGAAATCCCATTAGCCCCCGTAGCGTAGCTCTGAGCAGCTCACGGCTCTGCTCCGCCGTTCTAATAATAGCTTGCACCGACAATTAAAGGTAACAAACCTACTGCTAAGACTGTAGGGATTATGGCAATTGGCCAATTTGCCAAAATGTTGAACTATTCCTTTAAAACATGTCGGAGAAACTTCCTGCACTGCATCATGATCAGTGGTGATGTCAATGTGCAAAAGAAAAAAAAAATCTGGATCTTATTCCCACAAATGTGGCTTTTCCCTTTTAAGTCCTGGCCTCTGTTTTTGCCCATATGCACGACATACAATTTGCAGCATGACACAACTTCCTGACATGTTTAACCAATTAAAACAAACGGCACACACTTGCGACTTGTGCGTGAGTGCAGCAGAGCCCCCTGCAAGACTCGCTAATTTATCAACAATTTACGAGTGACAAACATTTTGTGAAAGCGCTGCCATGTAAGCGAGTGGTTGCAGATCTCCCCCGGGTAGCGTGACTCCTGTAAAAACACTGCATGCATGCTGGTTGATTTCAAACAAACTTGGATTTTTTTACATGAGTCATTTTCTAACGTTTATGTCTCCGAAAGCAAAAAATCCCTTTTTGTTTTTTTTTTGCATTGGGATTTCATTCCGGGTCAACGCGTTGGCAAATGATAACAATAATGAGCAGAGATAGAAGCTGTTTATACCACGAAACATCAACACGCAAAGACTGCAGTGGTCAGGTCTCACAACAACCTGTACTTAACTTCACACGGCTCACTTTGTAATGAGGGACTAACCCTGCAAGACAGAGTGACGCTGTGTGTTAAGGTAGTTTTGTGTGCATGTGTGTATATGTGTGTGTATCTGTGTGTGTGCGTGAGGTTGAGTGTAAGAGACAGTTTGTGTCATGGGGAGGCAGAGCTGTATCTGCTAACCGTTACTCCAACAAGACAGCTCGCTTGGCTCACACACACACTGACACACGCACACAATAAACACACATGAGATGCACACAGAGACACTTCATTTACCTTTGGCCCAATATAGACATAGTGACAGTTAACCTAGCCACTTAATACAAAGAGACAGTTTCTCCTACAAAGACTTATATTCGTCGGGAGGGGAGGGTGTGTGTGTGTGTGTGTGTGTGTGTGTGTGTGTGTGTGTGTGTGAGTCAGAGTAAATCTGGCTGAACTGAAAACAGAGCAGAGAGAAAACACTAACAAAAGCATTCCAGAAAGTGGGTGAGAGAGATAGCGAGACGGAGGAGAAGAGGGACGCAGAGCAAGGGAGACGGAGGGGGTGAGAGTGTTTTGTGCCAGCGTGACCCTGTAGAGAAAAATTTGTTCTTCGGTTTCTGAGATAAAACATTGATTGTTTTCTATAACAGCTTTGTTAACTCACATCAACTTGGCCGGATGAAGTAAATGACAATATCTCTTGTTTTGGTTTCCATTGTGTGATTTTTACTGTTGCCTTGAGTGAGTTTTCATTAAAGTCACTGCAGCAGATTCACAATTATTGTTCCCACATGCTTCCCCTGAGAAGGCAGATGTGAGGGTTGTCTTATATTGGGGATCTCTGAAAGTCTAAAGATATTAATTTTAATAACTTTTATGACATTAAATGGCTTGGTTGGATCACTGGCAATTCATCAATAATGGATTTACAACTTCAGGAACCTGTGATGGACATTTTAAGGTTTAATCAATATTGAAACTAGTGGTTTTTGCAGCTCTTTAACATTAGTCTGTGCATTTCTGTCTTCATGTAGGGTGATTAAATGGTTGGTCGAACTTTTAATTATTTGCCATTGGTTGTTGTAATGACCGTCAGTTCCCAGATGTTAAGTTGTTAAAAGATATTTAACATAAATGCGACTCATTGTCAAGTTTTTTTTTCGTTTTAGATGAACATGTTGGGTCGTTGCTCCAGGTACAATTACATTTTCCACCTTAAACACGATCCTCTCACTTTATCCCTGTAACACAACACCATTCAGTCTGGATTTGGGAACATGAAGTCCCACCCTTGTTTTTGTTGTGGGGGAAACTGGAGAAACGTGGAGAAGAGGAGGTGGGGTAAGAACGGGTAGGAGGAGGAGAAGGGAGAAGGAGTGAGAAAGAGAGAGAAAGAAAGGGGGGTTGGGTTTGATAAACGTTGGGTTGCTTTGTTGAGGTTAGTGGGCCATAAATTCCAAGGAAAGGGAGGGATGGAGGAGAGGAGAGAAGAGAAGAGGAGAGAAGAGGAGAGGAGACAGGAGGAGAGAGGAGGAGACAGGAGAGGAGTTTGTTTGACTAAACTGACTGATTTTGTTCGACTCCACCAGACACGGTGGAGTCTGCGTAGTATCAACATCGCAGGGGGAGTGTGTGTGTGCAACAGTGTGTGTGTGTGTAGCCAGTATCAGCCTTACAGAAAAATCAAACACCTTCACATTAAGAATCTCAAGGCGTCCTCCCAATGAAAACATCACACGTCCTATTTTGGTGTTTTTCTTGGTTCACATGTTGCTCCACAGCTGCGTCCACTGGGAATTCCACTGCTCCGCTTTCTTATCACTTCCAGTGGAAAGGACACACTGTATGCACCGTTTGCAAGCTTTCTCTGTCTAATCGGGGCGGCAGAGCTCACGGTCAGCGTTTCCCACAAGAATTTATTCTGTGCTGCTCACTTAAAAGCACAAGTGCCTTGGGGAGTTATGGTCCCAGTAGGTGTTCCAGCCCTACGACCGTGAAAAAACAATTGTTTAGGTTCATGAATGCATAGAAATAAATCTGAATGGCCGGGTGTTTGGACAGTATAGGGGGGGTTGAACAGCAGCAGACAGCACGGGCCTCTCTGTAAGCTGAAGCTGTTGGAGGTGCCGTGTATTTAAATCCTGATGTAGGCCAGATGTTTACATATCATCCCCAACCTTTTCTTGATCCCTAAGAAGTATGCCGCTCAGTTATAACGTCTCATTTATGACGACAAAGCCTCATTGGATAAGGTTACAAGTCTGCCGTTAATACTATACTCACATGCCTGTGTGTATTTTTGGTCGCTGTTATCACTGCTCCTCTCGATACAAGGCCATAAAGTGAAGTGTGTCTCCAATGGAAGAGATAAGAAACCAAACCTACCGTCCTTGCTCTGTCTTCAGCTTCAGGGACGATAACATGAGGCTTCATTAGCCCAAATTAGATAAATCAAGTGTGCATAAGTGGGTATCACTATTTACAATTGCAGTAATCAATGTCAGAAAATATCTCATACTTGTATAAAAATGTTTAATGTAATAGTCCTAAAATAAGCAATTATTTGTCTAAACCTTTAGGCCTTATAAAATGATTGAAGTAATTATTCAATAATCAAATTTCTGGTCATTAACTAGCGATTAATCATTTGGTTTTAACTGTTTCATCACATTTAATGAAATAGAGGCGAGTTCAACTTGATAGCTGGAGGATATTGAATTATGATGGCAGATAACTTAGGTCAATATCTTTAATTGATGCAGCACTTCATTTATATAATAAGAGTACTTTGTGTCTACTATGTTAAACTTGCTACTGAAGTTCCTCTACATGACTTTTTTCTCAGACAGTGTTTCTGATACGGAGGCTGAGACGGACCAACCAGAGATCTGACAGACAGACAGATGTTCAACATTCAAATGTCTGTCTCCAAACTCCCACACACCGCCTGTCTGTTACAGTGATTGACTGTAGGTGCGTACACTTGTGCGCGATCGCTGTCAGACTGACCATGTGTCTGCAGTCATCTAGTCATCTGCAGACAGGAGGGACACACACACACACACAGACACAAACTGGATGGCGGCAGGCAGACAGACGGACACAGATTAGGACGCAGACAGACAGACAGATAGATAGACAGAAAAAAGAAAAACACTGTGTAACATCATTTAGAAAGGGGAAGATAGAGCTCGGGAATATCTGCCAGAAGATTTAAATCTCTGCTCACACAGACAGACGGAGCGCCAGCGCCGTGGTGATGTGAAGATACATAGTTGGGGATGGAGATGATAATCTTAATGGACCGGTCATCTGTCTGTAAGCCGCTAAATTCTCTCACATACACATACGCGCAAGGGGTTTATATATCTCGAAAGCTTTCTACTGCTCTTGAACTGAAATCAGCTTTAAGAGCGCAGGAGAGTGGAGTTATTGGAGAGGAACGTTAGGACGGTGAAAACAGAGCTCCTGTCTTTTTGATATGACTTCATACATACAAGGCAGAGACTGACTGCAGCAGAACGTCCTCTGGGCTTTTATCATGAGGCTACACACACAGATCAGGAATGAAACTGTGGTATGCTGCTCATATGTTGCTCATGGCTATGTGTTTGTGTGTGTGTATTCGGCTTCAAGATGGATGTCTCTTTAACTGTACTAATGTAAACCACTTCAGCGACTGCCCATGGCTACACACACACAAACACACAGGCTTTACCAGGCCTTTGGCTATGTATACAGTATCCAGTCCTTCTGAACCCTAACACAAAGACAGTCAATCCAACATAAACTACAAACACATTCTCACAACTCATTTATAGAATGTGTTTCTTTGCCCCTTAGTGTAACATTAACCTCCATAACTCATTTCTAACCTTAACCCTTAAGGCCAATTTATACTCCAGTATTGAATCAATGCCACAAGTGCAGCCATGTACGCTTTCCCAGAAACTGATGTGCACCTCCCTGGAGATGTAACTACAACCACAACTGTGATTGGTCAGCTTGGTAGCCCGTCTCATCCATGATATAGCCTTGACCCTCTTACACAGAGATCCTGCTATTCTGCCATTAAGAGGACCCCTCATTATGTCGCCTTTGCTTGTTTACCGTGAACCCAACAACATGCATCCATTTTACATAGGTCTCTGTGTTATTTGAATGAACTAGGGCTGTCAGAACAAACTTTGCTATTCGAACAGAATTCTAAATTTAAAAAAAAATGAGAACATTCTAAAGTGGAAACTGATATTTGAACAAGTGCCCTCCGCAACGACGCAAATTAACGTTGTGCGTCGCAACGTTTGGGGTGGTAACATGTTGATAAAACCAACAATTTTGTTGTTTGTTGTGCCTGACGTAGAGCTGCAGCTTCAAATTTACAAGTGGAGTTTTTTTGTTACGTAATTGTCCGTTCATTGGGCTGTGGCGGTGCGCTTATGTGTTCCCACACCACACACACCCTTTTTTTTTATTGATGCACGGACCACTTACATGTCGATCCGTGGAGAGCTATCGGGAAGGGATCAAGGGATCAAATGTGATTTGGTTGGAATGCCCTTTAGTGGACGCAGGACATAATAATGAGCTGGTATAGGAGTCTATAATGAGCTAAAAAAAAAATTTAAAAAACATTAAAAATTCGGGGGAAAAAACTTGAATATTTAACATAAGAAGCTTTAGAAATTCGTATCTGTTTTGGGGGGAAGACTGACAGCCCTAGAATGAACCAGGCTTTACCTGCCCCGTCTTGATTCACAAGAAAAACCAAGAGCAGTACAGACTTGCCCTTTTAAGGGCTTTTATTTCAAGTTTGACTCATGGCTAAATCTTAGCCTAACCTTTAAATACCACACCTTTATTGTCTCTACCTCATCTGCAAACTATCAGCTATGAACTAGCAGAACAATCTGGGTAGTTTTAGTTTCAGGGATTGAGTCTGGGCGAGCTCTTCTGATCTTAGTGAGAGCAGATGTAGAACCTGCCAGAACCTTGTTCAAGACCCTGTCCTGCTTAATATGAACTGACAGTATTTATGCCCTGCTGGGCTTTCATTAGGTCTCTATTAGTTCATTATTAAATTATTTGTGTTTTCAAGCATAGCACTCCAAAAGCCTATGTCTGACACTCCAGCACATGCAGAAAAAAAATATAGAAAAAATAAACCAAGCTTCTTCTTGCACTTTCTGAGGATTAACTACAATATGACCTTGTGTACAACCTACAGAGGAATTTCATTTCCTTTCATTTCTAAAATAAAGTATAAACACTGTATTTGCTCAGACTTTTGTCACAGCAAACCCGGTGGGATGCCAAACAGTTACACAGTGATCTCTCAGTCTGTCTGTCTCGGCTGTGTGAAGCGTCTGCGGTGTATTTTACCAACCTGTCACTTTCACAACAAAAAAAACAAAACAAAAAACAAGCCGCTCATTAACATCTAGACGCTGTGAGTGTTTGTGCGTGTGTGAAAGAGAGACGGAGAGGGAATAAAGATAGAGGGTACGTGTGAGAGGATGTGTGGCGTGGCTGAAGTGGACTCTTGTGAGAAGGAGGGAAGAGAAGAGAAGAGAAGAGAAGAGAAGAGAAGAGAAGAGAAGAGAAGAGAAGAGAAGAGAAGAGAAGAGAAGAGAAGAGAAGAGAAGAGAAGAGAAGAGAAGAGAAGAGAAGAGAAGAGAAGAGAAGAGAAGAGGTACTTGGCTAGTGAAGGAACAAAGTCACTCGGAGCTCCTTTATTAAAGAGCAGGCTTGACTAAACAAACAGCACCTGGAAACTTCAAACCTCCCCAACAGCTGTCTCACTACAGACAGACAGAGACAGACCAAGACGTGATGGGAAACACACAGACAAATGGCGAATAGATTAACTGACAGTCAGGCTGGCAGAGTCACAAAGGCAGACAACAGCAAACCAGTACAAGGGCGCTTCAAATATTTCATCAATTCAATTAAAGTTTGTCAATGTAAGAATTATTTCTGGGGAGCAAAGCAGCTGTGGAGACGTGACCTGGATGAACTGAAACTATTTCAACATTGAATCAAATAGTTTCAGCGAGAATCAAATAGTTCATCGACGTTTTCATACAATGAAAATACTGAGCAAATTATACTTCAATACTTGCTAAAGTAATAAGACTTTGTACTGGTCTGTCAAGATGAGCTGGTTTTAATTACACAACCCACAGTTAAATGAGCACCACGTCAGACCGGGATGGTTAGTAAAAACACCGAGTTAGAAGACGGGATGACACAACCACCGATTAAATCACTACAATGGACGTCTACACATTTAAAGGGATAGTTCAACATTTTGGCAAATTGGCCCATTGCCATAATCCCTGTAGTTTTAGGAGTAGGTTTGTTACCTTAAATTGTCGGTGCAAGCTATTTTTAGAACAGCGGAGCAGAGCCACAAGCTGCTCAGAGCTACGCTACAGAGGGTCATGGGATTTCTTTGTTTCCCTCATCAAACTCATCAAATACACAATCCAACAACTCCAAAACGCTCTGGTGGACAAGTTGTGACCTGCACATTCACCGTGCTATGAGATAATAACAGAACATTACGAGACAGAGTTGTTTTGACGGCTTGCCGAAAAACTGCACTTATATGCATCAGCGGTTTTGCATGGATTTACCTCCAAAACAACTCTGTCTCGTAACATTTCGTTATTATCTCATTGTCCAAGAGAGCATTTTGGAGTTGTTGGATTGTGTATTTGATGAGGGAAACCAAGAAATCCCATGAGCCTCTGTAGCGTAGCTTTGAGCAGCTCGTGGCTCTGCTCCGCCATTCTATAAATAGCTTGCACCGACAATTAAAGGTAATTAACCTACTGCTATGACTATAGGGATTATGGCAATGGGCCAATGTGCCAAAATGTTGAACTATCCCTTTAAGTTAGGTGTCAGTAGTTTTAATGACAACAAAGACTAAAACAACAACAACAGTGATGATGATGGCGGTAACAGATGAAGCTCAGCTCTTGGCTGGCCGGTCATAACTCACCCTTCTCAGCGCGCCCCATGTGAGCTGGGTCCAGTAGAAGCAGAGCAAAGAATAACAAGACAAGAGTTAGATTGGAAAGCATGCACAGACCAACACAAGTGTGCATGCTAGATGCAGTGTGTGTGTGTTTTTTCTTTTTTTAAGATTCAGCATCACCCCTCTGTGGATCCACAAGAGTAAAGTGCACTTAACTTTGATAATAACATTACACAAGCTACCTCTACTCATCCATAATGCTGGGCTTTTGCATATGGCTGAGTACTGAACGTCTGTATCTATTATGAAACCAAAATAAATGTGTCCTCAGTACCACAGCATCTATCAAAGGATGTTTTCTCTTGATTTACTCCTACTACTTCAATCTTTGATCAGACACTTTCTGATCTGAGTCATACATTGGCCAATTTTAGACTGGCTTTATTTAGACAAAGTGTTGAGATTCTCTGTAGTTTATATCGATAGGCCTTTCACTTGGAAAAATGATTGTTTTTAATGTATCACATGCATCAGGGTTATGAGATTTCAAGCAATACTGTTGAAAACACAAAGCTGTTTAGCTTGAAGACAAAGTATGAGGCATGGTTTGTTGTTTTTTTTGCAGGTCAATGGCCAAAAACACTGAACCAAGTCATGATATAATAAAGCACAGCACCTATAAAATAGCTTTCAAGCGCTTTGAAATGTTCAAGCTTTATTGTCTCGTTGCATGTACTGCAATACTTGAGAGCCATTCTCCTTAGAAACATTGCACAGCAGCAAGAAAATGAACCAAACGCCTCAGAAATAATGTGAAACAAAAGCACAATCACATAATAATAAATGTATACAACCTCTCATTTAGCACAGCCGCACTTCAACTGGTGCTAAAAAAAAGTGCTGTGACCTATCAGTTGACTAGGTCTTCACAAACTTTAGCTCTAAACCAACACATGTCCGACCTCAACCTTTAACCCCTGCTTCACCTCAACCCCCGGTTCCCCTAAAAATAATCATTTTCCCAAGACTGTCGTCACCTGCCTGCTCCCAGTCTCCTCACACACACACACACAGGCCATGTCTCCATTACATACATCATTATCATCACACACAAGACTACACAACTGGTGCTGAGGCTGTTCACATTTGTGTCTGTGTGTGAATGTGAGGCTAGAAATGTGTGTGTGCACTGTAATGTAATTAATCAGCTGAGAGTGTTGATTACTTAATCTGTCATTAGCCAGCCGTGTGTGTAAGAGTGTGTGTGCAGGAATATGAGTGTGTATGCGAGGTGGCAGTGTGTTTCAAGGCCCCCTTGTACCGACAGCTGTGACCAGAGCCAAACAGGGCAGAGCAGAGATTGATGATACTGGACTAATACCATCATTCATCAGGGATGTGATATTTCAGGGATTCTGGATTTGTTTTGGATGTGCTGCTTCGCTTCATTTCCACTGGGACTGTGCTATCTCCTTGGTTCACTTCCTGCTCGCTGACTGATGATTTACACCCATCGTGTACCAGTGCCTAAAGGTTAATCCTCACAATAGCAGCAGGTACTTTCCCATTTGTCTGAATTGTGCATGAAATATCCGCTGGGGAAGAACAAATATTCAACTCTGACTTATGACGGAAATGTTGTCATGTTGCCACTCACTGCTACAAGCTTCTTCTTAAAGTATAAAGAGTCTTGTTTCTCCGACTCCATTGCCATAGTAACTGATAAACAGCATTATAGGGGAGAAGATATCTGATTGATTGATTAATTATATCATATATATATATATCACTTGTTTAGGAAATAGCAATTACATCCTTGTGCTAAATAAGAACAAATCTTTCTTGTCTATGTCAATGACTTGTTTAAATGTTCTACTTTAAAGGGATAGTTCAACATTTTGGCAAATTGGCCCACTGCCATAATCCCTATAGTCTTTTATTTGTCGGTGCAAGCTATTTTTAGAACGGCGGAGCAGAGCCGTGAGCTGCTCAGACCTACACTACGGAGGCTAATGGGATTTCTTGGTTTCCATCGTCAAACTCATCAAATACGCAATCCAACGATTCTGCTTGCCGAAAAACTGCCCCCAACAGGAACGCGCATCAGCGGTTTTGCATGAATTTACCTCTAAAACAACTCTGTCTCGTAACACTCCGTTATTATCTCATAGCGTGGTGAATGTGCAGGTCACAACTTGTCCATGAGAGCGTTTTGGAGTTGTTGGATTGTGTATTTGATGAGGGAAACCAAGAAATCCCATTAGCCTCCGTAGCGTAGCTCTGAGCAGCTCGTGGCTCTGCTCCGCCATTCTAAAAATAGATTGCACAGACAATTAAAGGTAACAAACCTACTCCTAAAAGTATAGGGATTATGGCAATGAGACAATTTGCCAAAATGTTGAACTATCCCTTTAAGAGAAGTGCAACATTTCATGAAAACTTTCCACTTACAAGAAGTTTCATCTCAAAATGTAGTAGGGGTAGAAAAGGAGCAACATTTCTAAAGTCTAGGGGAGGCAAAAACTGAAGGGGGGAAAAAAGTCATCACAGAAACGCCATGATGTATCAGCATCACTGGTGCTCAATTAACTGTGCCCTTTTAAATGTGGCCTCAGGGACATAACCAGGTTCATGCCCACATGCCATACATTCATTTAGGATCCGTGTCCTGCTCTGATAACAACATGTCTGCTGGTTAGCGGGGTTTCCTGGTGGTATGTCGTTCTCCGTGAAGTCTGGAAACCTGAGTCTCAACCTGTGTCAATCATGTCATGTTCTCACTCTCCCTCACGCTTCTTAACCCTCTGACAGCAGCGAGAGGTTGCGCCGTCGCTATGTGTCGCTAATCCACTTTTCAACGCAGACCCTCAAATTCATTCACAGACACACACAAACACACACACACTCGTGCACACACACATACTAATGAGGGATTAGCTAATGAATTCTCTCAACAGATTAATTACATTTTATACACACACGCTTGTGTGCACGCAGACTTCATCCCCAAACGGCTGAAGAAATGAGCCAGTGCTTTCAAAGACTTTTTTTCTTTTTCTTTCAGAAATCTATGGCTAAATTGAAATCCGCAGGAACAGATTGGCTCTGGGCAAAGTGGCGTTTCATTTGAAGAGAAGACATTAAGATGGATCTGAAGGATGGCGAAGTCAAGCATTACTTTTAACGAGTAAATAAATAAAGCAGCCTTTGATTTGGCGCCATTTTACATGGCATGAGTAGAATGAGGCATTCTCACGTGAATCTAAATGAGAGGCAAACATTTCACTGTACTGTGGAGGGCTTAAAAGCATCGGCCTCCCTCTGCCTCTCTTTCTCTTTATGTGACAGCAACACACACACAGAGAGACACACAGAGACACACTCGCACTCCCTCCTGCTGTTTTCACAGTCTCATGAGCGATGGAGATGCCCATGGCCAAAAACCGATGGTTGCAATTCTTGTTTTTTTCATTTTTCCTCCTCTCTCTCACTATCACTCCCTTTCACTTCAGAAAACAGACAATTTCATTTCATCTTCCAAATGGTGCAGAAAAGTAATTATAATTTAACCAACTTGGTTTTAATACTCAAAATACTAAAATAATTTACAATTATAATTAAACCAGCTCAGATTTGGCGCTCAGTGGCAGCGGCAGTCTTCTAATTCGTCTGGAGACTCTAATGGAAAACAATTATTTCACTTCATTAAGATTAAAGACGCTGGGAATCTGTGTCACAACTCGATCAGAGAGGAGACAGATTTAGAAAGTTGTCAAATTAACATAAAGTCAGCTACTGACTTTGTAGAGGCAACGAGACGCGTGCTCATTCACAATTATTACACTGCCTTTAAAAAGCGATAAGGCAAAAACAAAACTGCAGCGAAACAGCATGATAAGAGGAGACGAGAGAGACTTATTTACATAAATGCCATAATCTGTAAGTTTAACTTTCTAAATGGGAAACTGGGAGATAGCGACAGAAATGAGACAGAATTAGAGGAAAAACATCTTAACACAAACTCTAAATGACTTTGTGGAGACGTGATGGACAGTTTTCCATCATCGCCTTTTTCTCGTCCTCGTCAGTGAAACAGGAACTGATGCTGCGTCTCTCCTGTGATTCGCTGTGAGTTCATTTCATCATCGACTTGACTTCCAATCTGACAATCACCACTTTTTTCTTTTTTTTCCCCTCAGTGGCTGTTCACACTGGCTGCATTAATGATCTGCTTATTAACCCTATCCCCTCCATCAGTTGCACATTTTATTGAAATTAGATTCAAGTGCTATCCCCTGCACTCTCTCTGCATTAAGACTGTTGTGACAAGTACTGTATAGCCAGTTTTTTACAGTACACACAGAAAAGACATGGGAACTGCATAGTCCTTTTATAGCAAACAATCATTTCCCAGCTTTATGCTATAGTTGCTATTACTGTAGCAGCCCATCTACTTCTTATTCTGCTACACAAACAACACAAACTTCTGTTTTTAACCCCATTCCCAAGCTAATGATAGCCCACCTCCCACACTATGTAAAGCCTCATCCAGTCGGTAGTATTTACTTGCAAATTAACAGCACTCAAATTCCCAAAGAGGCCTCAAAGAAATTCCACACATTTGTTACCCATAGGACCAAATGGCCACAAGGGAGGGGGAGAGAGAGGGTGGGGGTAGCTGTGGGGGTGGGGGGGTGCAATAAAACGCTCACAGACGACGAAGTAACCTAGTAATTAATGTGTAATTTCTATGCAAATCATTAACAGGCCCAGGCGAACGCTGGAGCAGAAAACGACATTGTTTTACTATTTCTGGTTATTTCCTGCGCGCAAATGGAGCGTGATGTGTCCTTTATTGGAGCCTTATATGGTTTTGGTGTGATTTTTGGAGGTCAACTTTCAAACAGCTGTAGGAGTCTCTCTCCCTCTGTCTCTGTCTCTTCCCCCCCCCCCTCTCTCTCTCTCCCCTCTCTCTATGCTGGAGTTTGGAGTCGAACAACAGCTGAATGCGGAAATAAAACGCACAGCAGTTACGCAGACCGAGACACAGGTAGGGAGAGTTCCGAGAGAGAGAGAGCTGCAGATTATTCTGTGCTGGGATCGGACCTGCGTGCTTCGGCAACGCTGCTGCAGGATAACTTCCCTGACGAGTTCATTTAGAGGACTTTTGCAAAAGGAAAAAAGAAAAAGAAAAGAAAAGAAGCATCGTCCGGAGTGCATCAAGCAGCTCTGTTGCAGCCTTTTCCCCCACACATCGCACACGCGTTTCTGCAGACTAGACGGACGGAAAGGAGGCAAATGGCAACACTTTCCGATGCGGGTTAGTGTTTAAACTTGCGTCCGGGAGCAACCTTGAGCCCAGCAGAAAGGCTTCCCATGCATTCCCAGACAAATCAACCATTACTTGCATATCACGGTCATTTCATTTACTACATACAGCGACCGTTTAACCACGACTATCGGAGTTTAGATTTCACCCCCGGCACCCTGCTGATGGTCCGTAAAATCACGCCTAACATTACAGATTCCCCTGATTTACAGTTTGTCGTGTGATGAAACCGGAGTCTTCAGAGTAAAAGTAACCGGTCCTTTGCATCTCTTCTTCTCAAGTTAAATCTGAGGGATGCGAGTGCCAGACTTTCTTCATCAAACAGGCGATCTGCATACAGGCTATATTCCGCCAACCATTAGGTTTTATTGCACGCAGCGCGAATAAAGTTGCAGTAAGAGGATCATTTGCTCCGCAAAAAGCGAAGAGCTCGCGGCGCTTGCGAAGAGAACCGACCGCTGCCTCATACAAAAGAACAGGAAAGACTTTTAACCCAAAGAGGATTAATGCATATAAATAACAAACAGTCCTAAGTGCATTTAAATAAAAAACAAAGACTGTGTTAATTGTTAAACTCTCGTGAATACCGCTTATCACTGCACCAAACCAGAGCAGAGTCACAGTATGGAAACACCAAAAAGTGCAAGATCAATGCAGCAAATAAAGAGAATATCAGTCATCATCATGGTAGTCTACTACATGCATATCACAGCCTCGTTATTACAGGTCCATCTCTGTGTGCACTGTAACTTTTTCTCCATTCACGCGCAGCTCGCGGGGCTGCACGGCTCCACGGTGAACGATGTTTCCCCTCTCTGTTCATACAAGCTCTATGCTCTGCTTACAATGTATGTTGGTCGCCTGCACCCCAATAAAAACATATAGGCTACTGCATGTTGCCTGATGCAAGTAATTGCAGCTTGTGTCTTTTCCCCATATCAGACCAGCTTCTTTTCTTTTCTTCTTTTTTAAAATATTTGCGCAGAAAATCTTGCGTCCTGAAATGCAACATAAACACCCAAACGGACATGTTGCAACTTAGTTTTAAACATTAAATACGGGGAGTTCACGGTCCGAGCAGCAGGACCGTGGTTAGTCATGTTTGAGGTTACAAGTTCGGCGCAGCCTACTTGGCAAACAGGGTAAATTCAAAAAGAGCTGACAAGCTCATCACCAGGGTTCACATCGGCCACGAAAGAAGAACAAATCACATTTAACAGCAACCAAGAGCATCTATAGCTACTCCCAGGAAAGTGACTGTCACCCATCCGAGGGTGTTTGAACACAGCACAGAAGAGGTAAAAACAGGCACGACGGTGTTTTAACACAGAGGTGAACTTTTCTCCGACACCTAAGCACACCTGTCGGGGATTCATACGCGTACAGCGGTGGAGAAAAAATGGACATAAGCTTATCGTGTGTGAACTTTCCTTCCACCGCACCGACAACACTCACTGAAGTCCGTGTTCCCCCCCGTAGCACTCGAGCTCTTACCTGTCGGTATTTGACCGGAGACTGTCGAAAAGAGAAGCAGGAGTCCCACGCAAACAGAGAAAAGTGTATCCATGTTTTAAAACGTGGCCGTGCCAGAGTCTGTAACAGTTTTCCCCCCCGCCGGAAAAGTTTTCTTTTTTCCCCCCGTTCCTCCTGCGACTTTCTCCGTCCTCTTCTCCGTCTTCGGTCTTCTTTATTTTCTCTCTTTAGTGAGTTATTATTCCTCCTGCTGTCGTGCACCCATTCTCTCCTTTCTCCGCTTTCTCTCCTTTTCGCTTCCTACGGGCTCTCGCGGACACTACACTTTGTTTCACGCGCAGTGAGTGAGCGCGAGCGAGTGAGTGAGGGAGAGAGAGAGGGAGGGAGGGGGCGCGAGCGCAGCAGAGAAAGTGCGTGACGTCACGAGGTAGGAGTTGGAAAAAACCGCAAATTGAAAATAAACAATGCCACAAAACGTGAATTTATTGTTATAATGTTGTTATATTTTTTCCCCTGTAGGTCATCCTTACATTATCACTGCATCATAACAAAAGTTTTCCCTCATTATGGCATAAAAAGGTTTGGTTTACTCTATTTAATTTGGGTCTCCATAGGTGGATTTATCATACATTTTAAGGTTTAGGATCTGACTTGTTTTAGTGTTTAATGTGATTTTCT
The DNA here is from genome assembly GCF_045865225.1 of Trachurus japonicus. NCBI lineage: Eukaryota > Metazoa > Chordata > Actinopteri > Carangiformes > Carangidae > Trachurus > Trachurus japonicus. The sequence continues at coordinate 10,133,383 of NC_140930.1, forward strand.
CGTTTTTCCTGTATGAAGAAATTAATACATAAAATCACAAGAAAAAGTAATAATAATCCATCACATTTCATAATCAATAGCCTATGTCCAACAACATAATTTTTTAAATAATAATTCATTGTTAGAGGTATCTACCAACTTTACAACATTAAAATATCTAAACTGAGATTAAATCATTACAATTACAGCTATATAGTGAAATCTGTGATTAGTGAAATATTCATTATATAGATTATATTTGTTGTTTATACAGTAATTTGACCTGATAGTGTATCAAAAAGTAAAATGTTTTATATAATATGACCCCCTGGATGTGGCGATTTAATGCAATGAGTAGGTTTTCAGTTACTTTAAGTACATTTTTCTGCCATTCTTCTTGCAGAAGACACTTCTTCGCAAGTTAAGTTTTGAATGCATGGCTTTTACTTGAAATGATTGTTATGTATGAATGATGCTTTTTTTCTTCCACTAGGCTATGTATTTTGTAAGTTTTGTTGCAACCCTTTGTATTTCTTCCATTATGTAGGGTGCCGTGTATTAAGAGTTGTACACACAATACAGTGCAGAACAGTAGCAAATCATTTGCTGACATTTTCCACCCTCATACTGAATTATACTTACAGTGTAAACCTTGAACAGTCTGCCTTGTGAATATTGTACTTAATTATGGTCTTGCCAGCAAAGCAAATTTGAATTTGAGAAAGGGAGCTGAGGTAGAGAGATAAGAGGAGAGAGCTGGATTCATTATCTGTTGACCTTTTTCTTTCTGTAAGAATGACAAACTCATAGGCTGAATGTAAAATAAGTTCATGGTTATGTAATAATATGGTGGAGACAGAGATTAGGAGTAGTTATTTTTCCCCTCATACTGTTTACTCATCATTAACTACTCATGGTTTGACTTAGGCAGCGCTACAACATATCAGAAATGTTGATAAAACTAATTTCATATGGCGTATTCAAATTCCATATCTCTGTCCACGCCTGGGAAAAAAAAAAAGGAAAAAGGATAAAACTGTGAAATCTGAAACTGCAAATGTAAAACTGAGAAACTATAACCACATACTTTGATATGGAAATGCAGTCATGCTGATAAACAGGGACGGCTTTGGAGAAGCTGGGCCCTGCGACAGCATCTCAACAACAGCTTTGACGCAGAAATATTTATGATTCCAGCACAATCCAGGGCCCCTGACCGGTTGTGGGCCCCCCCACCTCCATAAGTATCGAACCAGCCCCCATTCCCAAACCAAACACACCCCTGGTAGTGAAACATTATAGTGGATTATGATGCAGAATAGAAACAACTCATATCCTGCTCATGTCAGACTCATGCAGATAAAAAGAGAGGCGAACTCAGGTATGTTACGTCACGTAGTTGCGCTTATGTTAATTTCTCTAAATTTAACTCATGAACAAAAAAAAAAGAAGGAAGAGGACAAAAATCATTTTCTTTCAAAGACAGAAACCAGAGCAAGTAGGAGGCTTGAATCTGCAACGTCATCACTGTGTAGAGCCAGAAGGTGCTGCTTCCTCTTGATTTAAAGGAGACCTTGAGGATGGTTGGTGGACTGTGAACATAACTGTACCTTTTTATTTTGCGTGAAAACCTTTCTATCAAAGTGATTTGAAATACTGCAGCCCTCTGGCTGAAGGATGACCTTTACATCTCTTGTTTCATCAAAAAAAATGGCACACGTTAGCAGTCCGTTTTTTATGTTTATATCATAGTGGGCGTATACTATACTGTTTCTGTATGCTCAAATCACATCACCTGACCACATTTCACCATCTGCCAATAGTCGTGACAGCCCAGCTTGTCGGAGTGAGGCTGGATGAAATCATGACAGGCCTTCCAAAGAGACAAAATAGATGCTTTTGATTTGGTTCACAGCTGAGATTTAAAAAAAAAAAAAAAAAAAAAGTGGTGTGGATGGAAATGTACAAGCAGGGAACAGGTGTGGATCTTCTCACTGTGTTTTGTCTCTCTTAGTGCCACCTTGCCAAAAAAAAAACAGGAAAAAAAAAAGTGTAGGCTACAATCTTCATCCCAGAGTTTCTGGCTGTGGGAAACGAGAATATTCACATAGACAAACTTTGGTCACCGCGGAGACAGTAAATTAATTTCCAGACTCTCACAGTTGCTGCTGCAGGGACGGTTGGTGTGCTGGTAATTGCAGGTGTTTCCCTACTGCTCCTAAGAGTGAATGTGACTGTCTGGCCTGGAATTGTAAAGTGTCCTGCAAATAAACCTGGATGATGTCCTGTCACCAAATATCACTCCGATGCTTCCTCTCTCGCTTCAAAATGTGGATTTAATTTGCTATTTGTAACACAGTGCTGGTACCCCCATCATTACACGCAGCACTGTTGCAGGTATCAGGTTGTTATTTACAGTTATTTCCTCATACACACTGCTGTCATAACATACTTGTGTATATACGCTGATGCAGGCAGCTTTTACATCTGCAGCTGTGTGTACAGTGGGCTTGAACCACCCAAGTAAACCTATACTCTAAAAAACAGAAGTGATTTAGAATGGGTATACACAGTGAATGCAACTCTGTAAGCATGTAGAATAGATGAACAGATCTATTCAGTCCAGCATGTGACAGATATGCACCAAAGTGGATTTTACTGTTAAGATTCTCCATTTCTTGTGTTTTTTCAGGAGTGCTTGTGCAAACATTGTATTTCACAGTATGCATCCAGTGATTTGAAGATGTTTGTATCTCCTCTACCATTGTTTTTTTTCATTCACATCAAACAAAACTATCATGTTGCAACTCTTATCTAGCTTCAGGTGGCAAAAACCGACAGCGGAAAAAACGTGGCAGGTAGTCATTGCTTTGTAATAACAGATCTGGTTGACTGAAAGTTAGGTTATTTTTTCTTAAAAAGTGCTGGAAATGGACAGCAAGAATGAAAAGATTTTCTTTTCTTTTCTTATATGGAACCACCAGATGACCCTGATGCTGGTACATTGTTCATGTACAGGCAATTTCCAGCCATCTTACCTGTCACAGCACTTCTTCACCAGCGACTCAGTGCAATTCAGAGACCGAATGTGCAGTCCAGTGTCTCTGGTCTACGATGGATTGTGGAAAAGACTCTTCCACCTCCTCCTCCTCCTCCTCCTCTTTCAGTCCCAACCTATCACCAGAAAAACACACACACATCACCAATCCACAGATCTCTATAAAACACTTTCTGTGACAGAAAATTTCAACCTCACTTAGATTCAGTTCAACACAATAAGGGCAAGGTTAAAGGGACTACGAGGAGTTTCGGATTTCACACTACATTTCCCATGAGCCTCAGCGTGCATGGTGAAATTCTTGGACCGGCACAAGACGGACAAAAGCGAAACTAGCATTTGCCAAGAATGTTAATCAATGTTAATTAATCAAGAATGAAAGTCGGAGGTTCGAAGACGATCAGATACCGCCGTAGTTCCGACCATAAACGTTGCCAACTAGCGATCTGGAGGCGTTATTCCCATGACCCGCTGGGCAGCGTCTGGGAAACCGAAACTAGGAAATGCTGAGCAAGTCAACCACTAAATAATAATATCAAAATAACTATAAAGACAAAACGATATATTTATCGAACATGGACCCATTAACAAGTGTGGGTAACATAGATTCATCCACATGAATATGAGACTCTTTTAAAACCAAAAGCAAACTCCTTGGGGTCTCTTTAAAGAAATAGAAGAAATAGTTTACGTTAATTCACTACTACTACATGGCTAGCCGACTGCCAGACACTCACGTTTGGAAATCAGCACTTACACGCTGATAAATAAAGTAAATTACAACTCACAATTTCATCAGCTTTCTTGCATGACAGACTCTTTAGTGATGATCAAATCTTCAAGTGCTTGATAATGTATTTATATTTAAACCCAATTAATGAAACTGCTGATATTTTATTTCATCACCTCTTGCGGCGCATTAAATTGTGAATTGTCTAATATAGATGTAACAGTGAGGGATGCTGAGTTGCCAAATTTACAAATAAAGTGCACTTAACCCTATATGTTAATAAGTACAAATAAATATGGTCAGATTATGCTTGTAAAACTGAAACAGACAGGCTTGTCCCCCCTTGTCTCTTTATTAATGGCTAAAAACACCAGGCTGCAGTTTTTTGTTTAGGTTTGGCCCTATCGACCTGTTGGTCTGTGTGTCTGAATCTCAGAAACCGGAGGACAGATTGCCATGAAATCTTCTACAGACATTCCCAGAGGATGAATCTCACCGACTTTCCCTCTTGTGTCACAGTTCTCTGTTTTTTTGTTTGTTTTTTGTTTTGAATTGAAGCGTCTGAGCAACTATTTGTAAGATTGCTGTGAAAATTTGGCACATCGTGTTCCCCAGAGGGTGGGTTTTAATAACTTTGATCCCTCCCTTGACTTTGCTTGGCAACCTTATTACCTGCAAAACTAATGATATTGGCAAGCGTTAGCATGATCACACACCAAACTTCAGATTATGAACATGGTAAGACTTACTGTACATCTGTTAAAGATGTTAACTGTGAACGTGTTAGCATGCTAACATTATCAGCTGACTCAGCCTCACAGACCTGCTTACAGCCCTGTTTTCACACGCAGCTGGTGCCTCAGATGTAGAAACTACCAGCTCTCTTTTTTTCCCAGTGTCCCTCTGGCCTATGATTGATCGACAGCTCTGTGACCCTCTTGTTATGTTACACCCACCTGTTAAGGTAGGACAACTGTTTTCTGCTCAGTCGCTCTGCTTTATTCTGCGAAAAGTCAAGACTAACCTTCCCTGTTGTCCTCTTGGTTCAGGTACATTCAGAAGGCTGAATTTTAAATAAGTGGAGAAAATGGAAATGTAAAATTCATCGGCCTGCACTATAGGCACCAGCCTTGTCTTTCTGTTTTGGATAAAGCTTTGACCCTAACTTTTAACCCTAACCCTTGTGACATCATTATAATAGTGCATATGAAACAGTCTTGACTCCAGTAATGAGAAATGTGAACTTGAGTGTGAATAGACACATAAATGTAACTTGTACTTTTCTTTTAAAGCTACAACCTTCACTCCGATGCGATGAATATGGAGTCCTTCGAATCCTCGGAGTCTTTGAATGTTTGAGTCGCCGTGTAAAAAATAAACCTGCTGAATTAAATTTATTATACAGAGAACCTGGCATTAGATACTCCAGGAATTTTGCTCTCAAATGCGATAACTATAATTTATAAAAACAGAAGGAACGCAATGAGATCTATAACTAAAGCCAGGGAATAGCAAATAATTCATGACATTAAAATGGCAAAAATCAAAGCAGAACGGACCAATCAATACATCGCTAAATAAAATAGGGATACGGCTGGAGTATTAGTAAAATTAGGTTGATGGGAAAAGACCAACACAATTAGCCAAAAGACACTTAAAAGCTCCTTTCAGCTGAGTTGAATGACAACAATTCTCTGTGGATTTTCTTCCAATACAATATTGATCCATTGCTGATACACAAATATTGACTCGTGGAGCTTTGGTGAGAGGACCCTGTTTGTATATGTTGGCGAGCTTGTATTATTGAGGATTAATGTGAATTACTAAGGACTGAATTTCACCTCAGGCACCACACTGGACCTAGAAATATTTTAGGACAAGGACACAGTACCCTTGTAGCATGCCAATTTGTTGGAGTTAGTCTGTCCTCTGTAATTATGTGACACGAAAAACACACAGATTAACCCATTCAAAGATAACAGTTTGTTTTCTTAGAAGAAGAAGAGATAAATTCACAAAAAAAAAAACATGCAGTGAGTACAGATGTGACAGGGGAAGGCCAGCTGGTTTAGCAGCCCCTAAATAAAAAAGAGGAATAAATGAAGAGGAGAAAAATACAGAGCGAATGAATGTGAAGAGATTTCTGAAGGCCAAAAGCCTCAAAAGCACAGTGGGTTGAAAAGAAGTAGAAATAACATCTAAATAAAAACAAAAAGGGAATGGACAAACATAGCAAAACTTTCCCTTCAAAACAGATAAATAAATAAAAGAAGGAACTGATTTTTTTTTTCAAGTCTATTGAGCAGGTCAGAAGCATTACACTCTTTCTGAAAGCGGAGCTTTAAAAAAAAAAAAGGACTTTCAATCTGAAACGTTGCAATCTAAGGAATTTAGCTCTTCGTGATTCCTATTCAATCACTTGTAAGAGAGCAGGAGGTTATTTAGCAGATATTTCAGTACATACATACATCGACATACAAAAAATAAAACCAACACTTTTGTTCATGTTGTACAAAGAGAGTTTGTTGTTGCAAATCTAAGCTAGGACTACAGTCTTTGTAAGCAGGTCACTATCAAATCTTTATCGGTCTGAAAGCTGCTGATTAAAACGAGTGAACATGTTCTCCTCACAGCCGTGTCAGTAGCAGTTTGACATACACCGTATGAATTCTATTATATTATAGTGAAAGCCTAATTATAGACTTAATTGTCTATAATTCAAGTAAATATTATACTTATTTTATATTTAAATCCAAGTCCTATAGCATATCTGACTCAAGTTGGTAGTTATGAATCAGATTCGTACATTTTTATTTATTCAGTAAATTCCAACAACAATAAAATATTCTGCATGGAACTGAGGAGCCAGGGAGAAAAAAGGAGAGGAGAGAATAGTTTCTTCTTGCAGACGGAGTTGGCAAAGCTCCACGTTAACACACACAAACACACACACAGAGTCAAAGTTTGGTGTCTGTGTGTGAGAGATATGCATGTTCATATTCAGTCTGAAGGTCGCAGCTATGGTAGGGAAACTGCTCTGTGTGTGTGTGTTTATACTGGAGAAAAGACAGATAGGCAGAGAGAGAGAGAGAGAGTCCGTGTGCGTTATTTCACTCATGCATACTCAGGTCTGAGGTATGCAACCTGGTGTGGGAGTGCGTAAACACACATGCGCACAAATATGCACTCCTGCATACTCGGAGCACTTTCTCAACAGACACGCGATTATTTAGAAACATACTTGAAGCCTGTTTTTCAGCTCGTCATTCGCCGCGGTACGTATAACACTGTGGGCACTGTGCTCACCAGATGTTGCCAAGTTGTCAAAGGGAAACTCGAAAAGATTCTGATGAAGCCGCCGATTATCTGTACATTCATTTCCCTTTAAAGAAAGGCCCCCGAAAAAAATATTTGAAAAGCAATTTTGTTATATCAGGAGGAAGATCACGGCTCGGTCTGTCAACTCCACTGCCTGTCATTCTGTGAACTTATCTGGGAATCGAAGATAAAGCCAACAGCTATTCATTGTCTTCTGTGCAGGGAAAAATGTTTCCCCACAGTGACTACAACTTTGTTCCGCAAAAAAAAGTCGTTTTTAATTTTGTGTCATTTTTCGATAATGTTTTTCCTCAAAGAAACAAACTGCAGTGCATCCAGTTTATGTCCGCCAACAGAAGACCTTCTTGATATAGCTGCATTCAACACAAATTGTATGGCCTTTTATGTTTGGTTTGCTGCACTGCCGATGGATGAAGAGGGCAAGAGGTATGATTCACATCACAAACAAGCAGGATGTTTTTAACCAACTGGTAGATAATCAGATACTGAAATGCGTCCAAGGAGCCTCTTCACATTATAGAGGGCCAGTAGTTTATTTTATCCCTCAACATTTATATTCTGTGCCTCCCTGCCAATGTACTGTATGTGTTTATGCTCACTGAAACTCTGTTACATGGCCAAGAAGGTTTAAATTTAACTCAGAACATATAGTCCTTGTTGCACAAAAGTTGCTTTCGAAGTACTGCTTCTTTTGATAATGTCTTATTTGCACTTTTTAAAACTTGCATTGTGTTGTTGTGCAAAATGCTCCGATTCCTTATAATAACAGCTTTAATGACTATGGCGCTTCACACGTACTGTAGGCTATGGAGCCACTGGGCTCAGCCATGAGTGGAAATGGTCGGCCCACACTTCAACTGTAGCCCTTTTCTTTTGCCTCTCACATTGCTCACTGTGCTCAGATCCAGGCCAAGCACACACACACACACACACACACAGTTGCTTGTGTCTTTTGTTTCAGCGGCTGGCTTTGCTAAAAAAGCTGTGACCCTGCTTTATAGTGATAATCTTCAAAACGAGTGTCCTGCTTTGCTGTCGATGAGGAGGATTTTTCCCTGGGTTCAGACCAACACTGGCACTTTTACAGGAGACGATACAGGAAATGAAAAACCCTCATGAAGTGGACACGAGCAGCAAATATTAGATTACATCACTTGCTATTACTGCTGTTAAGTGATAAATAATATACATTATTCTGTGTGGAAAGAGCTATGGCTGTCATATTGAGCTGTAAAGATTAGGAAAAGGCCTAGTGTGTGTGTGTGTGTGTGTGTGTGCGCACGTGTGTGTGTTTCTGGTCCATCTTGGCCTATAAGGCTGGCACTGCCCACTTGTCTGATCTGCTGTTACCATGACAATGCCAACCATGCCAGGCCAACACCATATGGTTGCTATGGTAACGTTCCATTTTTGCTGGCCGATGCTGCTGAGCCAGGTGTATCTGCCAGCTGGTAATGACAGGTGGATGGTGGGAGTGAGTGAGTGAGTGTGGGTGTAGGTGTGTGTGTGTGTGTGTGTTAGAACAGATAAACAAAAAGGACTGATGTCTCCAAGCCTCCATCGTATGTAAAAACCCTGCACTTTAACCCGCACTGGGAAGCCATCACATGACTCTGAACCATATAGAAAAAGACCTTTAAACTGCTGTTGGTGAGGTTTGTTTTGAATGGCTGTGTTAACAGGTGTTAGGCTGCGTTGCCAAGAGCTGCAGCCTGAGCAGTGCTGCTTCTTCAGAGGTAACTGGGCCCAGACTCTGGGACGTGATGAGACAGTCTGGCTGGACTGTGGCTAGTTGGTTAGCATGTTATCTTCAATAAAGGAAACATTTGTGATGCACTGAATCTGTTCTTGATGAGTTTGATGATCCTGAACTCGCAGCATGTCTTCTACAATACTAAGTAAACAGCTGTTAAAGGGATACTTCACCGAAAAATTGATAACTCACCAATCATCTAGCTACTCACCGTCCAGCCATGGAAGGGTTCGGAGAACTTTCATCATCAAAACGCTTTTGGAGTTCCAGGGGGGGTCCGGCTGGCAACGGATTTTCATATAATGGCGGCGGATAGAGTTCACTTTTGAATCGCCCAAAACACACACTATACCTCCATACTGCTCGTCCGTACTGACCCAAGTGTCCTGAAGTGGCTGCGCAAGATGTGTGAGATTTTCTGCGAGATGTTCTTCCGTGTTTACATCATACATCCAATGGTTTACAATGTCGAACAACAATCTTGCAGCAAATCTTGCGCATGTGCACAAACATCAACAGAGTCACTGGGAGCTACTACTACAACAAAAACTTAAATTATTTTTTTCTGAACAACTTTCTCATGTGGCGGCTTCAGGACACTTGGGTCAGTACAGACGAGCAGTATGGAGGTATCTGGATGTTTCATAGTGTGTGTTTTGGACGATTGAGCTCTATCCGCTGCCATTATTATGAAAATCCGTTGCCAGCCGGAGTTGAAACTCAAGAGTTGCTCGATAGTAATGATAGTGAAACAATCCTACAGTGAAGGGACAATTAAATCAATTAAAAGTAATTGCTAGAGTTGAGAACCTGGTTCTGTCACACGTCGTCAACAACTCTTCCACCAGGGTTTTAATTGGTGAGTAGAATACTGTATGTTGTCTGCAGGGTGAACAGACTACATTGTTGAATAGAGTCAAATAGATATATGTACAGTTCCCTCTGCTGTTTGATCAACCAGCTCAGGCTGTGATTCAGCTCAAGATGTTGTAATCACCCTGTTAAACTATGCAATGACTGCTGCAGTCTAATGCTCACAGAAGAAGGCCCTTTTAGTTTTCAAGACAAAAAAAAGAGTCTGTCTCCTAACTTCTTACCACATTACTAACACATACTACTGTTTTGGCAGTTTTGAAAGAAATCAAAATACTCTACCATTTTCGTTGTGACGGGATATCATGAAATATATTTGCTAAGGAGGAGCATACAACCACCACCACATCAAACACAATTCTTATAATCCTGAGTTTTAGTAGTTAGTAGTTAATACATTTACACCCCCAAGCCAGTCTATGGTTGATATAGGGGCTGCGTTTACCAACACGGTGGATGCACACGGAACCTGCAGAAAGAACGGCGTGCATGGTGCCACGTGGTTAAGTGACAGTTGTTTACGTGTGGTTGACCAAGTGAACCATGCTCAAACACACCTCTTCCAACCATACCGGGCCAGGGAAGTGTAGGGTACAGTTGCACTCACCCTAGCCATAGAATCTGGACTTGAGGGGGCAAATGTCCAAAAACGCCCAAAAAATGACAGTCTGTATATAAAAAGTATTTTGAATTTTTTATACCTTTTAAAAAACATCCACGTCAGTCTAAAAATATTATGACTTCATTCTCAAAATCTCATTTTTTCTTAACTGTGGCCCTATGATTACTGAACTTTATTCAATTCCATTTTCAATCCGTTGCAGAAGAGTGTTACATTGTGTAGTAGCCTATTGTTACTGTAGATCAACACTTTTATACTGGATGATGCAACACCCGCAGGATTATGTGGTGTGTGTGTGTGTGTGTGTATAAAGAATGGGTAAGTCCCAAATTTGGGGTCAAAAGGTTTATAATTGACATTCACAGCAGGAGACAAAGGACAGGGAAGATGAAATATTACATCAAGCTTAGGAACCTGTGTAAGTTTGCTCTTGCCAGAGGAGAGGTGTGTGTGTGTGTCTGTGTCCCTTTTCCTTGTGAATGTGTGTGTTTGCTTACATGTACACTATAAGCATCTGTGTTGTTGGTGTGTGTGCGCCTTTGCCCATGGAGAGGAGAGGAGGTAAATTCATATCAGAGTGTTTTTGCTACAGGCATGGTAATTATGGCAGTTTTTAATAACTATGCTTTATAATCATTTAGCACTGATGATGCACGCACATACACACACACATACACACACACACACACACACAATCACACACACACGTACACATCTCTTGAGGCACTAATGAATTTAGATGTGATAGTCAGTGAAGCTGAACTTAAGGGAGTGGGGCAGAGAGAGAGAGAGGGAGAGATAGATGGATAAAGAGCGAGGAAGGCCAAGAGAAACTGAGATGGGTAAACTTTGCTCTTCAGTGTAACAAAAGAAAAAGCGTTAAAGGAGACATATTATGTCCCCTTTCCTGAAATTAAAATAGTTATCAGGTGTCTTAAAGACAAATCCCCCAAGGATCAAACATCACAGCTCTTTTCATCCTCTCAAAACAGCCCTGTTCAGAACGGCTGGTTTCAGTGCCTGTCCCTTTAAATGCAAATGAACCACTGCTTGCTCCGCCCCAGGTCACAGGTAGGGGTGGTCTTATGCAAATTCGAATCCTAATTACATCATTGGAAGGGAACAGCTCGTAAAACCATGTGGATTTCAACCTAGGGAGCCTGCACAATACAGATTTTTTTGTCAATTCTCACATTTTACGAATACGGGGGGCCATAAGGCAAGACAAAACACGACAAGACAAACACCCAAATACATGTCAAAGAACCTTCAAACAGTGATATTTCCATAATATGTCCCCTTTAATGCATGAAAATGTTGCACTGCATCAATCATCATTCATCTGCATGGATGCAGAAAAACCAATCCACCAGCTGACTCCGATACCATGGGAAAGTAAAGGCGAAAAAAAAATAAAATATTGACAAATAACTATGGTGAAGTAAGTGTGAGGTTACAGAGTTATTGCTAAGAATAGCGGTATTTACTTTTACTTGACAGATTCAGGCCAAAATAGATAGATCAAATGTCCAGCAAATTATAAGTCTTTATAAATGGTTATGCTGCCTAACCACTTATCCAGTGGTTTCCAACCCCCCCCCCAGCATTTCTCCTATCTTTGGGAGGTTTGCAATCGAACACTGCTTCGTGTTAGGACTTTACCAGTTCTCTGTTTCCAAGATTGATTGCATGAAGACAGATGTGGTTCAAAAATGAAAACCGATCATCATCCACACATGATACTGTTACTGTGCGGTCAGATGTGACCACAGTAACGATGGCCTGTTTACGTCCTTATAGTCTACCATTGGTGTTTTCTGTTTCTCTACTGAGTGTTCTGCTCAGTTCGAGAGAAGCTTTTTAAATAAGTAAACCCTCCCTCTCCTCTACCCCCTCTCCTTTCCTCTCCTCCTCTCGCTTCTCATAGATTTAGACAGGTACTGAGTGTGGCAGAGCTGAGTGAATTGGTTGCTGAGATGGGTCATTAGCTTTTTGCCCTCGCCATCGATCTGAGGCAGAAGAGATTGGGGGGAAGACGGAGAAAGAGAGCGACAGACGGAGAGAGAGGGAGACAGGAGCGTGGTTGCGCCTTTAAATTGAGACAATTGGGGGAGAATCAAACACTGAATGGAGTGACTACAACAGGATTGGCCAGGTTAAATGGATTAAACTGTCTAAAATACTTTGTTTTAACTTAATGCCACGGATCCAGTAAACAGGTCTGATAAGGAGGCCATTTTGGGGCCCGGCGTGTATACGGCATAGTATTAGGGTTTGTTTGGAAACACAGAGTAGCATGAGTGAAATCCATAAAACCAGCAAAGAGGATTATTTTAGTCGCAGCTATCCAGCTAATCTACTGAGCAGAATTAATGAACTAATTCTGAAGTGGAAGTAGACTGAATCTTACTTTAATTAATTTGTGGGACTGTTGTAATTCTCCTGCCAATGCGTTCATGTAAAACTGTTCGCACTGTGTGTCAGACTGAGGCTCTTCAAAGTTCGGGCATGGATGATTCCCCTTATCCTCCCTCTATCCCTCTCTTCATCCCTTCAATTTGGTCTTCTTCTCCCACAGCTTCTGCATCTCTGATGAGTTCCTTCCTCCGTCCTCCAGCCTACATCCTCTCCTTTCTGCCCCTCCACCACCTTCCCTCCTTCCATTCATCCATTTTCCGTCCTTTCCTTTGCCAGCACCATGTAATTATCATGAAAGATGTGCTGCGTTTGTGTTTCTCTTCTTTTCACTATTTTTACATGCAAGCCCCGACGTTTAGTGGTGTAGGTGGAGACTCCTTGGATTCCACTGTATAGGCTACGTTAAAACACTTCAATCCGCTCCGCTCATCCCTTCAACCATCGTTACAATCTTAACGAGCTGTGACATTACCGCCTCACCGTTCTAACGGACTGTGACATCACTGCGGTTGTGTTTATTGATTAAAATGCTGGCAGCCTTCAGGAAGTTGAAATAAGATCCCAATCCAATCACGGCTCTACTTAATGGCATTAGTAGCTGCCATTGGCTGGCTGGTTGCTCGGTAACCTGATTAGCACTAAAGCAGTTTGATGTTAATGAGATTTGCTCTTATTGGTGTCTGATCAAATCACATCAGGGATGCGGCTGCATACTTATACTTGCAAATACACACATGGTTACCTTAAAGAATGCAAGAAGAGGCACAAACACACATCAATTCATTGTATTCATACGCCACAGGTATTGATGCCCACATTAACTAAAGTGCATATGTACTGTAAACACACTCGTACACATATTCAAGATGATTTCACGACATTAAAACAAGCTGAAAAAACCATCCGACAGCCTTGGAAAATCAGCAGGAATGGAGGGACAAAAAGGAGAGAGGTGAGGAGGACGGGAGCGAAATAGAAAACAGACTGATGAGTAGAACTTCTTGGTTTTGACCCAAAGATGAGTCACAGGATGTTTACAATCTGTGCCCAAAATGATTCTGTAAAAGCTGCTGATTTTGAGGCACAACAACAAACTGGAGCAGGGAGATAGAAGGAGAGAGATTTAGAGCTCCCCAGAATCCAGGTTCTGCAGTAACATCGACAACATCAATCTCCAGCGAAAAACTCCATCAATCCGCTGGAATTGATCCACTCAGAGAGGCAAAGCTAAGAGGTAAAACATCCCAGCGGGGTACACAGTCATCCTGCCACCGAGATTCCCATCCAAGCCACGTAGGCCTGTTTGTACATCACCAGTTTACCACACTCAAACGTCTGCTTTGAATTTTTGTCAGGGGGTTTACACTGTCAAATAAGTCTGGCTCTATGTACTTATCTCTTGCATGTGTTGTTCTCAGTGTTAGCTGCACATACACCTCTGTAGTGTTACCAATAAGATTATAATACATATTAAATCATGACTCTTGAGAGCATTTGACTAATATGTTCCAAGATGGCATTTATGCCATGTGACAAAATACCGGCTAAGACTTTGGTTCACAAAATGATATCACTCATACAGGCCGAGTGCTGCTAATGCAATGCTATGATCATTAAGTATTGGTTTCGACGACTGGCTTGGCAAATGAAGCGCAACTCACAGCAAGCAGCCAACTGGCAGCTTATGAATATTCATGAAATACTTAAAGTCCACAATAAATTAGCTAAATTTCACTTATAACTTACACTTCTTTTCACTGTTCTTTTTTTTTGGAAGCCTGTTCTTTGAGTGGTACAGTGTGGCAGCGGTTAATACAGCATGATGGTTTTGGGTTGGATCCCCAGATTTCTGTGGAGTTTAATGGGTCTTCAAATAGTCCAGAAGTTTTGAATATTAGTGTGTGAGGTTATTTGTCTCTATATAATTGGTCCCGCTATCAACTGGCAACCTGTCCAGAGTGTACAACGCTCTCACTCACTGTCAGCTGGGATTGACTCCAGACCCCCTGTGACCCTGCACAGAGAGCTAATAGCTAATAGCTAATGGATGGATGGGAACATGCTGAGAAACAACTGTGATTTCAAAAATGGTGTTGCCTCAAACTGTAGCCAATCACACAGTGCAGCTTGTCACCAAACCATTGACCTTTCAGGGGGAAAAGTGAGGAAGAATGTGACCAAAGTTTCAGTAACTTTAACTTGTTAGCCCTGAACAATGTAACTGATGAC
Source organism: Trachurus japonicus (assembly GCF_045865225.1). NCBI lineage: Eukaryota > Metazoa > Chordata > Actinopteri > Carangiformes > Carangidae > Trachurus > Trachurus japonicus. The sequence goes on from NC_140930.1 coordinate 10,148,384, forward strand.
TAAACAGAATAATCAGACGTTTGAAAGAGGAGAAAGGAAATTGAGTTCCATAAGTATAATTACAGTTGGGGAACTGGAAAATAAACAATGGTAAGATTATAGTTTGGGTTAGACAGCTTAAGGTCACAGGTCACAGGGTAAACTAAAGTAATTTACCCACCTTCGGCCCCCATACAGGATTTTAAGTCTGACAGTGTAATTCCTGGGGATACAAGGCTGAATTTTCAATGTACACATCTTTTTAAAACGTATTCACCCGGCTCTTGAGGTAATCTAACCTACAGTATAGTCTTTCTTTCTGTCGGTTGGTTAATGCTGAATTTAGATCGAACGTCTAAACTGAGTGGAAAACTGAAAGTGTGGAAACTGGAGTGTGTGTGCGTGTATTGTTCTATGTTGGAAGACAAAGAGATACTCTTACAAGACAATGCAGAGGTAAAAAAATAAAAAATAAAATAAAACAGTTGTGGTTGTGTGTGTGAGTGTGTAGGTGCAGGGTTCCCTTCTCTTTGTAGGTTGAAATGCCAACTCCTCTTTTCACTCTTGCTGATTCCCTTATAATTAATCAGCCATGCAATTATACTGCAGAATAGAGAGAGAGGGAGAGAACAAGGGAGGAGGAAGAGACAGGGGGAGAGAGAGAGAGGTGGAGAGATGCAGGGAAAATGAGAAGAGAGAGAGAGTAAAAACTTCTATTTGAATCTATTGTGCTGGAGCGAGAGAGAAAAGAAAGAGAGAGAGGGAGAAAGATGGAGAAAGAGAGGGTTTCTCTTGAAAGGTGATAATAAGGAGCCCTTAAAAGAACAAATGAAAATGTCATTTCTCCCTCCGCGACTCGCCACCCCCCACCCTCTCCGTCCTGTGGAGGGATAATGAGGGGGAAAGGGAGAAAGTGAGGGAGAACGAGTGTTTCTCAACATGAGACCTTTTGTTGAAACATCTCCACACTCCTTCCCTCCCCGCTCTTCTCCTCGTACCCCGACGTCTTTCTTCCTCCTCCTCCTCCTCCTCCTCAACATCCAGCCTACCTTCCTCTCCCCTCTTCCCCTTCAGCACCCCATTTTTCTTTTGTTGTGTGTGTGTGTGTTTTTTCTCAACTCGTGCAGACATGTCCTCCTCCTCCACCCACACCACCCCTCACTTCTCCTCCGTGTCGCCTGCACTCCATTATGCTGGACATTAATTCCAGGTTGTTATCAAGACGATAGCTTTGGATTGGGCCGCGGCCGAGGCTATGTTCCCCTTCTCAGCCAATAGAAAGGTCAGTTATTACTGTAATAGGACACAGTTTGATATTAGAAACGCTCTCTTTGTTCCAGACAAGTTTCATTACTCTGGAGAAGCTCTCATTACAAAGAGCAAACGTATCACTCCGGCTCTCTTTTGTTGTGCGGATAATACATGAGGCGGCCGATTGTAGGAACACGGCCTGCTCGCTGTAAATATGCTGTTGAGGTGCCCTTGAGCAAGGTAATTAACAAGAAAACTCCAGTGGAGGCTGATGATATCATAGCTTGGGCTTATTTTGTTCTTCTCCTCTTCTGCTGCTGATCCAGTTGATCAATGTGCAAATCATTTAAAGGGATAGTTCACCCAAAATTCAAATTTCACTCATTATCTACTCGCCCTCATGTCGACTAAGGGCTGGGAGAAGTTTCAGAGTCCTCCGTGCCTTCTCTGAGTTACAGCGGGGCTCCGTGCAGCACTGCATGCCCATATGACGGTAGTGAACGGGGCTCAATTTTCTTCATCCAAAAAAACACACCAAAAAACATCCAAATACCTCCATAGTGCTCGTCTGTAATGTCCCTCTTGTATTGAAGCCCCAACATGAGAAATTGTTTCGAAAAAAATTAAATAAGTCTATATTTTAAGCTTGTTTGTAGCGGAAGCTCCCAGTGTTGCTGTTGCTCTGAGCTTCTGCTACAAACAAGCTTGAAATATAGACTTATTTAATTTTTTTTCGGAACAATTTCTCATGTTGGGGCTTCAATACAAGAGGGACATTACAGACGAGCAGTATGGAGGTATTTGGATGTTTTTTTGGTGTGTCTTTTTGGACGAAGAAAAGTGAGCCCCGTTTGCTATTGTCATATGGACATGCAGTGCTGCACGGAGCCCCGCTGTAACTCAGAGAAGGCACGGAGGACTCTGAAACTTCTCCCAACCCTTAGTCGACATGAGGGTGAGTAGATAATGAGTGAAATTTCAATTTTGAGTGAACTATCCCTTTAAAACACACGCAAGTGACATGAATACAGCACACGTAAAATAAAAACTTCATTCGGAGGCTTCTTTACAAGTTTCCATTCAAGAAAGAAGATGATACTGAATGGTTGCTTTCGCTTCACAAACACATCTTGTCCTAAGGTAACACTTCATGTGTCAGAGCTGGGCTTTTCAGTCGATAAGTGAGCTCACTGTTCGGCGCTGCCTCACCTCCTTTGAGGCCATTTCACATTGTGCACGACGACCACTGAGAAATCAGTCATTTCCAGTGAAAGGTGAGTGCAGAGCTGTGGGCCGCCCCCGGCAGGCAGAGCAGAGCAGAGCGGGAGGAACGGCTGCTTCTCTGGGAAACCGCTGTGAAACCGCAGGTGAATCATGTTGAGCTTTTTTGAGGCCGTGTGCGCACAACGCTGCGCTTGACCAATGACATGACGGCCCTGATCCCTCCATCAGCCGAGAAAACTGGCGCTGCGTGTGGTTTTCCTCTGGCGTGAGTACTGTAACAAAAAAAGCTGTGAATCACGAGCAACAAGAGGTCCAATTCGTGTCGACTGTACGTACAAAGCTGTAGCACAACACAGTATGTGGTGACCAACCTGTTCTCTGACTACAGCCAGACTAACAGTATGTGGGGAAATTTTATATGAATTAAGAGAAATCTGTGGCGAAAATTCCAGGTAATAAAAATCTGAGTGTTACTTTGGGGAACTATGCAAGTCTGGTCGCTTTTTCGCTGTTTTGGTTACGCCCCTTTCCTTTTTGTTTACTGTTTATTGTGAAAAATCAATATATGGAGCGGTGGATAACGTTACATAACATAAACGATGTTACGACGTGTGTGTTTGTGTAGTTTTACCATCATAAACAAAAGATTATGGGTCACGGAGCGCGTTTGTGTCGCGGTGTGCAGAGACGAGAGCGAGAGAGGGACACCGGGGCGGCGGCCAGGTACTACACTGATGTTGCAAGGTTGGTTTTCAGCCGTGATACGCCAGATGAAGGCAGAGAGCCTCCGTTTTCACTCGTAACAAGTCACAAGTCATGTAGTTAACTATCACAACTACTCTGGACCTTTTTTTTTTTTTTTAATGTAGCATAGCCACGGGAGAAATCCTGCTTAGTTCCTCTTTAACTTCAACGGCAGCACATTGGTAACGATGATGTCACTCTGTAAACGGAGACCGAGTTGAAACTCTGCCTCTTCCTCTCCTTTAGTGTTCCCACAGAGAAACAAGGATGTCGCAGAGAGGCTGCGTGGGTCTGCAGGCGACACACTGCTTATCGTCTGAGAAAGAGTTTAGGATGATTCTGCTATGCAGCCGCGGGGAGGCTGAGTCCAGCTGCACCAGACTGATCAGAGATCAGCGAAACGCACCGTGGAATCAGACAAGACTATTACCAAAAGATAGAGAGGCTTTGCGAGTGTGTGTATGTGTGAGAGTGTGTGTGCTTCAGTCTTATTTTCCCACTGTTTCCAAACTGTTTTGAAAATCACTTTTGCGTGTGTATGTGTGCGTGCGAGTGTGTAGACAGCAGATGGACGATAGAAGAATCAGTAAATTAATCCTCAACACATCGCAGAGCTCTAATTACTGATTAATAACTACTGGACTGCTCTCTCTGTCTTTATTTTCTCTCGTGCATCCACACATATAAATGCAGGTTTATCTTGTTAAATGTCTGAATGGGAACTATAAAGAAAATGAGTCAGAAATGGACGGACAAAGGTCGACAGAAACACAATCCGATAGAGAGTAGAGTGAAAGGACCGTGACACAGAAAGAGAGAAAGAGTTATAGAAAAGGAGGGAGGGCAAAAAGAGAGGGAGCGACGCAGGGATGCAGAGGGGGTGTAAGTCTATTGTCGTTTCATCACAGTGCGCTTATTGTCTCTAATCCATTTACACACACTGGGGGTAACTGACACACACACACACACATGCACTGTTATGATTCAGGCATTAGGCCGGCAACATACAAAAAGATCAATCCATTCTCTCTTCTGCTGAGCTGCCTACATCTATCTATCTATCTATCTATCTATCTATCTATCTATCTATCTATCTATCTATCTATCTATCTATCTATCTATCTATCTATCTATCTATCTATGACAGATGTATGAGATGAACAGGTGCTACTCTCCTTTCTGACATAAAAAGAGTGACGGATAACAGATGACCGTACACAGCTACACAAATTACCGTGCAAGTGGATCGATACAGTTCATGTTTGTTGTTCTGAAATTGCTCCAAAGATAAGCTTGGTTTCATCAGCTATGTTGAGTTAATGATGTTTCATTTCAAAATGTATTTGTGGCAAGTTTTTCCTTCCAGCCAAAGATTAAACCACATGATTCAGTGACTAATGCATTTTCACCCACAGAAATCGTTCAAATGAACTGGTGTAGTTTTTTTTTGGCTGGTACAAATGGCATGACACATGGTTGCCTACTTATGCTCCAGGCCAGTGAATAAAAATCCATTTTGACTTACTGAAAAAAGGCGTTCGGGGGGACGTTCAGGTCAAGTCATTCAGGTTAAGTGAAAGCCAGGTCTCACAACTACGTAAGGAAAATGACAATCTTGAAAAGACACAGCATTTAAACTTATATCCTTATGCAGCATTCATATAGCCTCTCAGTATGTTGACATTGAATTTTCAAGGTCTATATTTCTCATTATTTCATTTTAATCTAATTCATATGCACATGGTTTTGACAGTCAGGAAGCTATATGCTGAAGTAATCCTCCATAGTTTTTTTCCCTCATTGATAAAAGGCTCAATGTTTACTGTTCACTCCTTGACAAGCTGTGCTGGGTTGTTGCTCATGCAAACAGAACATCCCTCCTCTGCCACTTTATATCAAAAATGTTGCAATGCCAACGGTGGCTTTTTACTCCAAAAACCACACAATGTATTTGTCACAGAGCCAAGCATGGTGGTTTATCAAAACTACCCCTACATAATAAGACAACATTCATTTTTCTGGCATCTTGTGACACTGGATCAGTTTTAAAATTGGCAGAGAAGTGAAGCAGAAGCTATAGTGATACAGCTGTCACTTGCAATTAAGTAACAAGAAGCAATTTTATGACTTAATTCAGAATCAAATGTCAATATCCAAGTCTGCAGCTCATTCTAAAGGGGCCTAAATGATCAGACAGCTTTACAAACCTAAAGAAAATCTGAAACAAAACAACAAAACTGTTAAAAAACAAAACCAAAAACAACTTCTGCTGCATGTAACACCTATATTTCCTCTACTACACCTGTTGAAAAAATGATATCCCTCAGTGCAGCAAACCTATAAGCTGGACACCCACCGTTAGCTTAGCAGCAGCATAGCATAGCACAGAGCTACTTTTGTTGCCATACTGATAAGACACAGTGCTCTCAGTTGTCTGGAGAAATCCATAAAGACCTCAGAAACCATTTTAAACAAAGTTCCCTCCACTGTGTCAAACATATTACTGGGACTATGGGCTTCTGCAATGGTGGACAAGGCAGTTGTCACTTGTCTAATCACAGAGACTCAACAATTAAGTAGTATTGTAGAAGATTTTGATGAAAACATGTCACAGGTGACATGAAACCATTTATGGAAAGCAGTTTAGCAACATGCACAAAGATAGGTTTACTTTGACAGTATTGGCATGTTGTAAGCTACTGTGTTAGCTTGGACACATTATCCACAAACTAACCAGGCTCATCTATTTTTCCACCAACTCCAAATCTTAAATTCAGATTTATCCACATTGTTAGCTAGCAAGACAGCAAAGCATTTCCTTACCTTTAAGGTCTTGAAGCCACCTGTCTGTTCCTTGTTACTTCTGTTAGTCCTTCATGTAGGAGGCCTAAACAAACAGAGAAAAGTAAAAATGGGTCTTCAGAAAACGTTTCAAAATCATAAACATAACAGTAACAAACACTTTGTTATTAAGTCTGACATTTGCTTGTTGAACTTATGGCATTTTTATACGGTAGTCTATCGGTCAAACTGAATTTCAAACCGATAAAAACAAGATTCAAAGCCGTTTTTAGTTAATTAACAGTCAGCTGGTGAAGGTGAAGGTGAAGTTACCGGGCAGCTGAGCTGGCCAATCAGCGTCCAGAGTTTCAGAGAGGGGAGGGGTTTCTTAAAGAGACATGAGTACAAGAAAACTGCTGCAGAGAGAGGGTGAATCGGGGGATAGAGACCACTGTAGATGTCCAGTATAAAAAATATAATGTCTTTTTTAGAACGTTGAAGCATGGAAATGTATTTTATTAAACACCAATAATTAAAAGACCAACAAAAACAGTCACATATGTCGTCTTCTACCACTGTAGAAAAGACACTGGTTTTAATATCTTTCTGTTATTTGTTACACAATTATTTTTGTGGCATTTTTTGTGTGAACAACACAACAAATGTGTTTCTAGAGAGAGAATATGTGTAATTTCCTTTTAAATCATATGTGTATGACCATGCAGTGTAACATTTCTGCAAATTGGGGGGAAAACACTTATTTCCTACCACATTCACAGCCTGAAGGTTTGATAATTATTAATATTATTTTGGATAGTAATTATATTTTGTAATCAAATATTTTGGATGACATTTGTACCATTTAAAAAGGATTTTTATTTCTTTGTATTCCTCAGCTTACTTCCAGCAGACCTGCAGGACAATCACTGGGAGTTTGGTGTCTCAATTTAAGGGGACAGTGAGTATTGGATGGACTGGAAACTCTGCACTCATTACTCAACATAATGGACAGAGGGAGAGAGGGTGGGGGTGGAGACACTAAGAGAGTTAGTGAGAGTGTGAGTGAATCTGTCCCACACTTGATCATGCAATATTATCGCTCTAATAGATAAAGTAAAAAAAAATGCTGAGTTGTAGTTTTCACACATCTCTCCTGGACCATCGATCTCACTAACTGCTACAGCCTGTGGAAGCTGCTGTTTCTACAGGAAATTACCATAGAGCCTTTACCTCCCCGAAGAATGACCACATTAGCCTTATCTCCAGCCGAAACTACAATATGTGAAGCTATTTCCACTGGAGCACTCAGATGTAGACTCTGTATTCCCATTATGGCCTTTCATTTTCAGAAAATAAAATTTTAATTGAAAAGTTACACAGTTTTTTGTGTGATGATTAAATCCAGTGACCTCTAAAAGAGGAAACTCATTCCTAACACCCTCTAGTTTTTTGGGAAATGCAGTCATCTTGATGTGAATACTGCATTATTCTTTTATTTCTGTTTTAGATATATATAGACTTTTTATAATGGCCCACACATAGACCTTCCCACTTTAAAGGTCATGCCCCCCATGGACATTATACATTCGGCTAATTTCAACCAGGAAGCTAAGAGCAGTAATGATTTACTTTAAGTGATGTGGAGGTAATTTAGTGGGGATGTACAGCGTTAATGCTTCCTCTATATTCCACAGTTTATTCCTTTTAGTGTTTTTCCACACAGAATGACTTCTGAAGTTGCACAGAAAGGCATTTCCATAGACTATATGAGATTTAGTCAAATTAATCTATCAGTAAAGTGTTGAATGTGTTTGTGTCTGGATTGCTTGTTAAGCTTTGTCATGCTTATTGGTTTATGTCTTGCACTGTTTTATCACAGGAAAAAAAATGCAACAGCAAAAAAATTATTGGAAATGTATTTCTAATTTGATTTTAAACAAATCTGTTCAGTGGTAGACTGATGTTTCTTATTCTGCATTTATCCAGACACACACTCACACGCACATACGCACGCACACACACACCGATCATCCTGTATCCTGCTGTTGAAACAGAACAGAGCAACAGCTGCTGAAAACCAATATCACTAATGACTGACCCCACGATATAACAACCGATACACACACCAGCCGTGGCTGTGTGTGTGCATGTGTGTGTCAGATGTGGGTCATTATGTGTGTGATCTGTGTCTGATTATATTAATTTTAATCATCATCTGTCTGTTCACACCACAGCTGCCACAACATAGAACTGAAAAAACTAGAGTGGAGTTTTTTTTTTTTGGAAACTTATATGTTACAAATATAATAACACATGGAATATAATAATAACTCTATATTCTCTTTGTGTTGTAGAAGCTATAAGAATTGCAGATTACATTTTAGAGCGACCTGCTGTTCAGAAATGACTGAATGAATGAATGAATGAATGAAGAAGTACAGCGAAGTATTTTACACAAATAGAATCAGGGCAGAGGGAACGTACTGTATGTCTTGAGTAGCCACCACCACTAATGAAACCTCAAGTGCTTCTTAAGTAGGTTCCAGGTATATGATGCTCTTGTTGAGAGTGGGTAACACAGTGAGCTGTGGAATTCAGTGCTGGGAAAAATAAACAGGAGCAAACCTGAGATGGAAGTGTGAATTGATGAGGAGTTCGAGGTCAAGTAATTGTCAAGAAAGGAGGAAGTACTTCATGAAATGAAAAAAACACATCAATAATCACATCCTGGTTGGATTCAGCATTCATTCATTCATCTTTGGGAACAAAGATGCAAAACAATTCATTCATCTTTGCATCTGCAATAAGATCATCTATAAACTTAAATAAACACACTGAACCTGTAGAAAACATGTTGTGATGTTATTATCAAGTTGATATGTTGAGCTTGTTAGCAAACAGTTGCTTATTACAACACATCCAGCAGTTCAGTTCAGTCACTATTAGCATTCATTTGGAGTCGTGTTTCCGGCCATGTGGCAAATGTTAGTCGACTAAGTGCCAGACCGTATTCACCAGCTCGTCACTGAACATGTCTGGAGTTTTTAGTTGTTTGGCCTAAAAAGAAAACTGAAAAATCCCACACACAGTCCATCACTTGAACTATCGATATGACATTTCAGCCATCAGATCAAGACTGTACAAACCCTTCCACCATGCACACAAACTTAGATCAATGAGCTGCACACATACAACAAAAACTTTGTCATGAATCAGTCTGATATGTACTTTATTTGTCAGAGGACGAAAGAGGCAACACGGTAAATCTAAAAAGGACAAAAGAGCTTGTAATCAGAGAGTTCAAGTGAAGGACAGTGTGTGGGATTCATCAGTTTCCAATAGACCATGTGGATGCACACTTACTTTTTTAAATGAGACTTTTCTTTTTGCTGAAAACAGCCTAAATTATCAAAACTAAATTGCTCATTATCAACATGGACCAGTGGTCAGCTTTTGCAAATCACCTCCATATATCACAAAGAAATTCTGTTCATCGAGAGCTGGTCGAAAGAAACACGACTGCTCTGCAACATTTAAACTGATGGAAAACTGTACATGACAAACAAACAACTCATATCTCATATAAATTACATCCATATACATTCACCTTATTTAGTGAAACATATAGGCCACTGTAATTATACTGTGGAAAGAGTCAGCATCCTCTGCAGCAGTCGACTGATATATCCAACTGATTCACTAATCCTGCCTCCGTCACTGGTGTGAGGGAACAGCTTATTACCAGACTGTCTGACAACACAAATCTTATCAAACTGCCAGAATTTTAAGGTGAGATCAGACAATGCAGGAAATTAAAACCTTGATTTATGACTTTCAGGGAGGATCAGCCTCAGAAGAAGTTACAAACTACAACTGCATGATGGAAAAAGTCTTGCTAAATCTTTGAACTGGTTCTCAGGACAGAAAAAGGTGGTTAACTGATGTGAGATAACATCACACACAAAAAAAATACAATTGTGTTGATTCTATTAGTGGTGTTTCTATGATGCAGCATCCTCCACATCTGCTGACCCCAAGCTCATAGAGATTAACTATGACCCAGGCTTATTAGGATGTTTAATTATCATAATGCCCCCATTATGCTGCATCCACCAGTGATACAATATTATTATTTCATTATTTATATATTTTTTTGTTCAACCTTGAAGGTTAGTTGGGCATAAATTCTGATTTGCAGTGACAGTCGAGCCGGGGGTGGAGATGGCGTCACAAAGAGGGAAAGAATAGAAATGCTTTGTGATGAAATCTGTAGCACATACAGTAGAGTCTAAGGCAGAGGGAGCGGCCGACCGTCAAAAACACTCGACGTGGAGATCGAGAAACGGTCTACATGGTTTAGAAATGTAAAGAAATGCAGCAGGTGCAGCGGGAAGCACAGAGTGTTTTGACTAGCCTATTTTTAAAGGATATGGCTGGGATGAAAAGATCAATTTTAGGGATTTTGGAACTCATTGCAGTCTCTGGCAGCCACACAGTGGAGTGGGTTACAGCCAAAGGAGGTGTGAGCTTTGGGGAGGAGGGGAGGGGAAGGGAGTGTGGGTTGCTGGAGCTGGTGGAGATGTGGACTGGTAGGCCCAGATAAAGGAGGGTGGGGGGTTGTCTTGCCAGGGATGGATTTGCAGATGAGTTGGTCTGATGAATGAGCGAGTGCAGCACTGATAGACTTGTAAGACCGCCCATAACTTGTTAATATTTATGACGGTGCCAGCTGACCAAAGTGGTTTTATTATAATGTGCAGGCCAAGTTGAGTGCTCAGAGGCCCACCTGGCATGCTTCACTAGATCTCTTTAGTTTAATATATTCAAACCTCAAACCTCCAAACTTGCCAGTTTCCCCTCTAATACATGAAATGCACACTATTAAAAAGGAATAGACTTAATGGTAATGAGTATAGTAATGACTGTACACATTTAATATCAGAGATTAAGAGAAATAAAGTAAGAAACGTCACTTAAACGACATTAATAAGGTGAATTACTTTGCAATATCTACGTATTATGAAACCTCTACAATATCCCTTATGCATTAATTCTGAAATAACCAGTGTTTCAAAGACCTCTCACCTCCTCTATGCAAAACAGTGGAAAAATTCATCCAGCTCTTCTCATTAGATGTATTTGACTTGCACGACTCTTGTCCCTGACGTCATCCAAGTGCAGCTCTGGGCAGGTGCAGCAGGTGTCTGGGAGAACGCAGGCCTGGACTGAAAAGACGACCGGGTCAGCCTCCTTGCATTTGCTCCAATTTCAAGCTATACTCGGACTGACTTAGTGTTACACAGACTTGCACCATCCGACAGCAGTCTGACCTCCACAACGCAGATTATTCAGGAAATGATCACTGTGTATGTCTTTGTTTCTCTGGCAGAACAACCTTGGGCTCTTGTATGTTCATTTAATACTACACAATATCATTCTGGTATGTGAACTGTTGCTGCCACTTCCTGGTCTTTACGGCACCTTTGACTGTCTTTAATGTATAAATGCTTTACAACTAATTCAAAACAATTGTCATTGCATTAAATCCTTAAAAACTCCATACTTAATTCCATTTATTCCATAATTTTCCACCTCAAACCCTGACTAATTTTCTCCTTATGCCTAAAAATCCAGCAGATTTCCTTCAAGAGACATTGGTAAAGATGAAAAAACACTTTCCTCTTTAGAGATGCAACCCTTTCAACCAACAGTGACAATAATGAAAGTATAAAGGAGAAATGAGGTTATTATCCCACAGAAACAATTCACCATACTAAGCCAATAGAGCTCCAGAGGGGCAGTGGGTTGAATTGGTATCATTCAGACAATTTTATCACTCTGAAAGCAGCTCTGTGCTGTGGGAGGCACACACACACACACACACACACACACACACACACACACACACACACACATACATAGAGAGGGAGACACACACTCATACGTATGCCGTCTATATGCACACATGCATATAGAGCATAAACCCACGCAGACTATACGGGCACATGTGTGGACATACGAGCAGAGCAGGGCAGAGCTGATATCCTGACCCACACACACACACACGCACACAATTTCAACCATACACACATGTGCGCTGCCCTACAATGGCACTCCCACATACATATACACACAGTCTCTCCCAGCCAGATGTGAGGAGGATTAACAAAGTTGGCAGTCAGCACAGAGCTCCTTATCCACTGGAGCTAATTCACTTTACTACGCTACCTTTCTCTCCGTTTCTCTCTTCTCTCTCCCTCTCTCTAACCGACAATCTTTGTCTCCATCTTCACTTTTTGATCTCTCGGTCTGCCTCTTTTTCTCTTCCTTTTATCTTCACCCCTATCCCCATTCTCTCTCTTTCTCTCTGTGCTGGCCCCTCTCCTCATCCTCTCCTCTGTTGCTTTCAGTTCCAGCAGAAGCGCTTGATTTGCTTTGTCAGGAAGGTGAGGCTGTCTTGGAAAGTGCTTCATGCCTCAAGCGCCCGTGTTGATAAAGGTGCAGCACAGATGGGTCACGTTACTCAAGAGGCTCGTTCAGCCTCTGGGGAAATGCATAAAACCCGCATTCACGATAGTTTGACTTGAACATGACCAGTGTGAGAAGGTCAGAGGTTTTTAGATTTAGACTTACCCTTGAAAACCTGGTGATTCAGCACCTTACTATAATGCATCAAGGTCACCTCAGGAAATAACACAATGTTACTTCTTCTTGCAAAGTAAGTTTGTAAACTAAAGCGAGGCACTAACACGCTAGCACAGAAGCAATAAGTGGTCATACATTCATAGATGTAATTTCCTCAATTATTCCATTGCAGGAAATATTAGGATGAGCAGGAAATTACTCTTATTAGTAATAATGCCACTATCTCGGGAAAATAAAATGTATAAATGCATAAGGCTTCAATACACTACCAATCCAGGACTTGTTATTTGGATTTGTTGGGTGGGGGGATACCTCTCTCTGCTCTATAAGCTACAATTTCCTTCTCCATTTTGGACTCTCAGGCTCCTAAAATCAGCTCTGTCATGGAGCTTCTTTTGGGTCAAGGCCACTTTCCGGGTACCAGTGGTCAACTCCAAGAAGAGACCAGGCCAGATCAAGAAATATTGAGGTACAAAACCTCAGCTTATAAACAAATTACACCCAATAACTGATTAGTTGTGCTTGGTGGTGGGTTTTATTGCCTTTTGTTTCCGGATCTTTACGTTGAGCTAAGTCAGTCAGCCGTTGGCAACTGTCCTCATATTTACCACAGACATGAAAGTCGTGTCAATCTGTCCCTCACAGGAGTTTTAAACCCGGGTCACCTGGTTGAAGGACAGCTGCCGAGACTGCCATATGTCACACTTTGGACACAGCGTGATGAGCGCATACGTCTTGCACATAATTGGCTCCAGTGGGACTGACTGAAACAACCTTCCAGCCTGACCCCAGATGACATAGCACAACCCAACCCAACCCACGCTCGGGCTTCATCACAGCCAATAAGATCTGGAAAATACTCTATCGTCCAAGCATTGTTCCAGAGAGTTCAGCATCTTTTTGAAAATTCAGGTACACACAGCGAGACCTGTTGAGCTCTATTACATATCCCAGCTTTAAAATAGCACCATTCATCACAGAAAAGTGCAAGTCCAGGAATAAGGCTATTGAATACAATTTGGGGGACGATTGCAGCAATGACCGATAAAAAGATATTGGTTCTCCTTTATGATAAATCAATAGACCCAGAGGTCACCAACTTATCAGCACAGAGGGGTTGTTTTTATAAGGCTGCCAGAAAAATTGTTGGCCTTATTTTTTTCTTCTTCTTCTTCTTGTGCACTGTGATGATTAAAAGATGAAAGCAAAAGAAATTACCTCTGTGAATATCAGTGTTTTTGGAGTCATTGTAGTGAACACACACCTTCCCTCCGTCACAGATGGTGTTTCATCAAATATTGGTCTTGTGCACCAATTGAAATCGCATTGTGCTGTGATCAATGGTCACTGGTCGTTTTGAGAGTTCACCCACTGGGAAAATGAAACTACTTTTTCAGTGTTTCAGTCACTTTTGTGTGGTTGTTTGTGTTTCTCTCCTTAGCTTTCTTCTCTTTTGTGTTGTTTGTTTGCTGTCATTATTTTTTCTATCTCTTGTTTGTCACTGAACCGTTTCACTTCATCTTCAAGTGGTCGAAATTAAGGAAACAAATTCCAGATATGTATGTTTATTATTTCAGAAGATAGTTAAGATTTGATAGAAAACAAAGGCAGATGTGGATGGGGAATGACAGCCAGCAGATATCCCCTGCAGCACTTTAAACATCTGGATCAGTAGGTGGCCTCTACAGTACTGCATGTTAAATTACACTGTTAATATTTTAGAGTCTCACGGTACCAGATCCAATACATTTATATTTTGCCTCTATTAAGCAGATGTACTGGCCTTGTTGTTTATGTTTTCCACAGGAAGTAGCCTATATCTTCATGTAATTTCTGTTCCTGGATCAACAGACTTAACATGTGTCCAGTCCAATACAACAATTCAACCTGAGAAAGTGTAATGTAAGGTAATAGTATGGCCTTAAGCTTGGCCCACACATTTGGGCCTTCGCAGCGGCCCAGTGCGCATTCTTATTACACAGTAATTACACAGGCATTGCTTTGTAATATCAGGAAGTGTAATATAAGGTACAATTATGGTGGAGCTCAGCTTCAACACAACCAGCTGGACGGGCAAGTGGGTAATGGTGTGTTAATAGATGTTTTATAAATGGTGAATTAAGTTTTAAGTGTCTTTGATTGCCTTCGAAAAGCTCTATACAAATCTAATGTATTATTATTTTTATTATCTAATAATGTTTAACAAATGCTTAATAGTTATTATAAAGTGTTAGCCAATCATTTTACACAAACTTTTTTTTGCTGAATTGAACACCAAGTTATCACATCACATTATGGGGACGTGTTAACCTTATGGAGACATAAAGCAGGTCCCTATGCTAATCATTAAGTTTTCATTTGAAGACTTGTGTTACGGTTAGGGTTAAGACAGGATAAGGCTATAGGTTAGGTCCCCAGGAGATGAATGTAACTCAACGTAATGTCTTTTGAAGTCACTGAGGTACGACTGTGTTCGTGTGTGTGCGAGTCAGTAGGAGTAATTTCGGCTTTGGTTCGGCTTCTGTTTATAGACCTCCAACACCAAACGCAGAAAGAAAAGAAAGAACTACAAAGGAGACGGAGATGGTTTCATTTTTCACACTGTTAACAACATTGACTGAATGGAAATGTGAAAACTGAGAGGAAAGAAAGACGAGCAGGAAGAAGATAAGACGCAGAAAGGGCAAAGAGAGGAGAAGTGAATCACAGATAAGTTAAAGGAGGTCAGCGGAAGAGTAAAAAAAAATGGGGAGGAGGAGGAGAGCTGAACATTTTTTTTAGTTTTTCCTGTAGCAGTTTGATGTGACTGTAGTTGATTCAGGCTTTTCTGGGAACATTGTATTCTATCTGCCACCAGTGAGACATGTAAATAAAACAAGTGCACACACAGGCACACACACAGGAACACACACACACACTACTGCACTACAGTAACCTTGCAAAATACAACAAAAAACAAAACAAAAACAATGTGGATTGTCAGTGTGGTTACACATCTATAACTCAACTATAATGAGTCAGAGCACACCATGAACAAAGGGAAACCGGAGACCAAATCAGGATGTGATTGTTAAAAATGTCACAACACATAGTTCCATCAGTCTCTGACCTGATTATGGTAAAAAAAAAAAGAAAGAAAGAAAGAAAAAAGAAAAAGAAAAAAGTGACAGGGACCATGTACTTGAGCACTTCACTGAAGTTTTACACACACTACAGTTCATTTAAATATAGGCCACACAGGTCAAAGGTTAAATAAAGATTCCTGGGGGTGAACTAACAACCCACCCGGCAGTATATGAAGTAATTAATGTCAGGCCATATTTAACAGCTGCAACATAAAAAAATAAAAATAATAATAATAATAATAATATGAAGAGTAATCTATTATGCAAAATCCTTTTGGTACTTTTTTAAGGAATTTCCTTTTAATAAAAAACTTCATTTACTTTATTTTATTCGTGACATTGTGAGTATTTCTACCCTGTGGGGTTGCAATGGTTATCCAGTGATTATTAGATCAATAGATAATGTTCCTCTTTCATTTTGTTTCTTTTCACTCCTCTGTCCTTCTCTCATTCCTCCGGTTTTTCCTGTTTTTTATGGTCAGGTTTCAGGTTACACATTATCTATCTCCTCATGTTACACCCTCATTCAATTATAGGACACACACACACACACACACACACACACACACGTATGCACACACACTCGCGCACACACAGGTCTTAAGCTGTCTGTGCAGTGACAGGTGTGCTGGCTTTGTCAGGCCTGTCAGCTGTCCCAATGTGTGTGTGTGTGTATGTGTGTCCATGTGTGTGTGTGTGTGTGTGTGTGTGTGTCTAGACAGCACAGTTGAGGTCAGTTTCATATGGTGACGTGGCATGTACACAACATGTCAGCCTGTCAGGTATCCATCGTTTTCCCTTCCCCCTCTCTCTCTCCATCACACACACACACATGCACAGACATGCACACACACCCATATATATTTGAACTTTAAAGACTCAGACATGCGATAAGAAAAAAAAACAAACACATCAGTCAATCTTCTCCGGCTCAAAGCTGAAGAAGATAATTCATCGTTTTTAATGTTTATTTCCCCAGAGGGCTAATTAGATAATTTTCACAGCAGAGATAAAACTCAAACATTTATAACACAGAGAGCTGCGTTGCTACCATAATGCAACACAGTGAAAATGAAAATGTTCACCTCAACATTAAATCTTTAAAAATAGAGTGAGTGAGTTGTGTAGTTAACAGTTCAGCATGTTCCGCCAATGGACGTAATTATGTTGCTTTCCACTGCAAAAACACAAACTGAAGCAAACTGAGCACCTTTTCACAGTTCAGTTATGAATTAGCACATGTTACAAAAACACTTCTGAGAAACAGTTATGTGACATTTTAAACATTGAATGTGCAACTCACAACAACAAACACGTCTCAGAACTATAAATTATATTTACCTTACCACTTCCTCCTCACAAATGAGCTCCTGAAGTTTTAATAGGGATTTTTCAGTTTTGATTTGGTGAAGAGAATGCCTCAAATATTCCAGGGGTCAGAGGTCAATCTAGAAGAGGCTCATACTGATGCTAATTTTGTATTGCTAATTGATTAATATGTCAAGATTTAGCTGTATTCATATCACTAAAAATATAATTCTACATATTGTGTTAAATATATGCAATATAAAGAGGAAAGATGAGAAGCCTTACCTAAATATCATCTAATATCTGAAAAATATAGAAGACAGTTTGTACTTGTGTTTGAAAACAGGATGAAGTCTGACAAATCAGCCCAGACTGATGGTCCACTTAAAAGCTTTTTCTGAAGCTTTGAATAGTCGAAAATAATGGGCATTTTCATTGAAACATAGAAACATTTTGACACAGTAATCAAATTCATCCATATAAAACTCTTTACATTAAAAATCTATTTGAAGTGATATAACACCAATTCACCATCCAATTTATAGCCATAATGACAAATATACAACAAATGCCAGATCGATTTGAGTGATTCCCTTCTTCGTTATTCCTCTTCAATGCAATGTCATGTTAACTCTGTGTCTGTTCATCCTGTCTCATCTCATCATTGACTTCTGCTGTTCAGTTGTCCAGCATGAAACCTGTATCATTTAACCATGATTCAGTTGGAGTCCAGTGCTTTAACAGCGCACACATGAATCTTTTGTGCTTCACTACTTTATTATTAAACTTTCTCACTATATGCAGATACTGTAATATGTAACCTGAGGGCATGTTCATGATATGCCACTTTGCCTCTTTTTCTCTTGGACCAGGTTTCATTTTACTGTTTAAATTGATGTTATAATGATGTAATTTATAATTGGCAGAGTGATGGCAGGATGTTTTCTGTCACAGTCTTTGATATAATCCAGTACTTTTTGAACATACTACAGGTGATACATTTACAAGAAATCACCAATTGTTCCTTGCAATATCAGTCTTATTTACACAAACAGAATTTAAAGGTCCTATATTGTGTGAAGTAAAATTTCCATGTCTCTGTCATTATAAAGCAGCTCTAAGTTCATAAAGAATAATGTGAAAGTATCAAAGCCTTAGTGCACAGAGGAACGCACACAATCTGTGTTCAGAAA
Organism: Trachurus japonicus; assembly: GCF_045865225.1. Lineage (NCBI taxonomy): Eukaryota > Metazoa > Chordata > Actinopteri > Carangiformes > Carangidae > Trachurus > Trachurus japonicus. The sequence goes on from NC_140930.1 coordinate 10,166,634, forward strand.
CTGAGCTTTAAAACGAGCTGTCGGGACTTCTGTAACTTTGTGATGTCACTACTTTATGCCATGCCGCCACCCCCCAACTCCGCCCACCTGGACCCATGATCCACTATTGCAGAATTTATTTTCTCCAAACGTTCTACCTAAAATTTGCTTTATTTTTCACTTACTATCACTTAACAGTCAGCCAATCGGAAGAGAGAGGGTCAGAACTTCCTCGCTCCTCATTGGCTGTTTCAGACCTGTTGCCACCAGAGCTCAAGAGAGTAGCTTAGAGAGGAGGTGAAGTACTACACTAGGGTAGTTTTTGGTACTTAAAACTAAAAAAAGAATGTATCTTCTTATGGAAATAATGAATAAACAAATAGACAAATAAGCAAAACAGTGTAAAATAGGGCCTGTTCTTTTATGCTATTTATCGCTAACTGTCAACAACAAATGTAAATATTCACTGATACATTACTTTTAGTGCAAAAATTCAAACAAAACTAAAGACAATCTGCAGCTGAGTAACTTGACCTATGCACATACTTATCTTTCCATCTTCCCTAACTACAGCCCCTCAATCAGTCTTTTCACTGAACAGATCATACCAGACACACTACAGACGACCCCCAGACTCAATATACCAACATCTATCAGCCGCTCCCTGGCGGTGAGACGCCCCCAGCGTAGCCTGAGGTGAAACAGACAGGGTAGTATGAGCGTCATGGCTGCCCCGGTCACGCTGCCTGTCAAACCCATCAGCAGGGAAAACCTGGGCACCAGCAGCGCCAGCAGGTATGATGTCATCAGCAAGGCGGCGCGGACCAGCAGGGCAGGACGTGACACATCTCGACCTCCATGTTTGGAGCAGAGAGGGACGGCAGAGTCTGGGGACGGAGGGAAGAAGAGAAGTTGTTTATGTGTCGCTCTATTCTGACTTTGTTTTATAAATGAATCTGTGCCAAGATTTCATGAAATTATGTTTTTCCTTAGCATGTTGTCATTTTAATAAGGTAATACCAACATAAACACAATTTACATGAGGAATTGACAACCTGGACTATTATAAATTGACTTTTTTTTTGCATCATCCAGTGAAACTATTCAGGCATTACATCATATGAAGGAAAGGGAAATGTTGTAATCTGATGACTTCATGCGTGTTGACAGTCAATGACCATGAAAAGTTCAATCACGGTGACAAATGTGTTGACTGTCAACAAAGCTGCCCCGATCACTCAGTTCTAAAAATGGAAATAAATGGCATGGCATATTAACCTAGTTATAGGTTGTATTTTTGTGACAATTCAATTTGAATGGTTGATTTTATTTGTTTTACTTTTATTGCTTCATGATTTATGTTTGTCAGTGGAAACCATGCTAACCATTCTCCTTTGTGTCCAGTATATGAATACTTGTGTTCAGACAATTGATGCAACTTAAGTTGAATCTTTTCATCAAAACCATTTAATATCCCCTTTAGGAAACTATAATTTTGTTAGTTATGAAGCTGAAAGGTGGGTGCCAGGATGTAACATGGGTGTTGTTGTTGTGTTAACTAAACAGACTTTTAAAATAAAGCCAACTGGGAACGACTTCTCTTCTCAGTGACACATTTGTCCCTGTCCCCAGTCTAACCACAGGTCACTGCTGTTGGCTGCTGGTGTAAATGTCAGTATCTTGTTCATGGGCAACTCGACAAAACACCAGGGAGCAAAAATGTCACTGATTCACTTTCTGTTTTTTTGGTTTTTTTTCACGAAGCATCCATTCAATTTTGAATGGGCCAACTTGTTTCTTCAGGCAGTTTCTTGGTAGCGACGTGTGATTGAAGGAGAATCAAAAACAGCTTAACCATCAAACCTCAAGAGGGATCGATTTCACCAGTACAAGCTACTGTTAAATTACAGTATTAACCGCACAGCTCATGTTAAGTATGAGGAAGTCTGCGAGACGTTTGAGTGTAACTGAGATGTGTGAGCACCTCTCAGCAGACAGGTGTGCAGGATCTCAGCAGCTGAGTAGAAGGGCAGAGGGTAGGACAGCAGGGCTTTGGCCAACAGACACAGGTTGACTAGGGGTCGAAGGTCAGAGGGCAGGTTGTCTGTAATGACCTCACTGGTCTCTGTCCCCCAGGTCAACACGGCCTAATGGAGGAAAGAAAAACAATCAATACAGTCAATCAATCACTATTTGCCTGTCCCTTTCTTTATAATTAGACCAGACATTTCAGGTGAACAACTTGTTTTGTATCTGTCATGTTTGTGCTTCTACACTGCCCGTCCAAAAAAAAGTCTCACACTCTAATATTTCGTTGTACCCCCTTTAGCTTTTATTACAGCATGCATTCGCTGTGGCATTGTTTCAATAAGCTTCTGCAACGTCACAACATTTATTTCCATCGAGAGTTGCATTTTAATTCTTCAAATATTCACAATGGGGTTCAGGTCTGGACTCTGTGGTCACATTGGACCACGTTTCTTCATTGAAGATGATGGTTCTCCATTATCCTTCCAGTTTTTAATAATGCTTTGGACAGTTGTTAATCCAATTTTAGTGTCTCAGCAATCTCCCTAGATGTTTTATTTGCTTGATGCCAATAATTTGACCCTTCTGAAACAAATTAACATCCTCTCCACGACCACAGGATGTGTTTTCCACATGGTTGTTTAAGAAATGAGACTGCAGTTAGGGTTAAAATAAGTTGTTGCCAGCTGAACCATAATCATCCATACAGTAATTATCCAATGAGAGTTTTAAATCCAAGTGGTGACTTTTTTTTTGGCCGGGCAGTGTAGCACATCAGCTGCACCTATATGATAAATATGAAACCAACTAACCAGTAAAGAAAACATAGTTTTCATGATGCAGGCGGCACCATGAGTCCAACCCAGCATTGCATTGAACTGCCCCCTGTCCTCCATGCTGCCCTCTAGAGGAGGCAGGAAGATCTGTGAGGTGTAGGAGAAGATGATGACGCCCACAGAGACGAGGAAGTCCTCCGGGTCCACGGACAGAGACAGGGAGGACCAGGCCCAGCTGCTGGCTCGACTCAGACAGTAGAGCATCACCAACAAGCTGAAAGACCAAAGAGGAGAGAAATTAGAAAAGATGATGCTCTAATTGTGGAATAATGGAGAAAACAACTCACTTATTAATGATTAATTCTAATCCGACATAAAGATGTACTAGGAAAATGGCACAAGAAATAAACCAACTGTAGAAGATAACAAACAATAAAGCAAGCAATTAAAAAAACATAACACTTTCTGATAAAGTGAAGGATTAAATATTTGTGTATGGTTTAGAAATAATTCAACCATTTAAATGCCATCTCAGTTTGCGACTGTGTCAAAGCTGATGCGGCTCATACAGGGTTAACCTCATGGAGCTTCATGTTTTTTCAACGAGAGGGATGTTAGGTTTTTTTTTCTGAATAAAATGGGAAACATAATCCTTAATCTGTAATTGCTGGACTGGAAGCATTTACTTCATGTTTTGTTGTTTTTTATGTGGAAATGATCCACAAGCCAAATCTTAAATGTTGCCACAAATTCAAAATTTGAGGTTTTAAATTTGAAAAGGAAATACATAACAGTAATAAGTGATGTCCTATTGCGTGTTTTGATCATTTTTTCCCCCTCAAAACTAGTTAAATGTTGTGTTTACCATTTACCACGCCACATCCATTATATGTGCATGCATGCAACACTATTTTGGAGAGTGGGATTTATTTTCTTCCAAAAATAAATGAAAGCAGCAGAGCGAAAATGTCCAGAATAAATATTTTTCTCTCTGCTTCAGTCTGGTATTATCAGAGAAGTTAATGTGTATGTGCACAGGACCAAGGAGATCAAAGGAGCTCCAGAGGCCAGTTCCATTTCCCTTGTCTCGTGAAGGCACCTGGCATTAGAAATAAATCAATCACGCAGCAGCGGCGACAGCGTGAAGCAGGTGGGAGCAGACGACTCCACCGGCAGCTGCTGCATAATGATCACGGGAGTGTGAGAATGAGCAGAGATTATAAAGACCGCCATGCTGTCTTTGATTTGACATGATAGGTGTGTGTGTGTGTGTCAGCTGGTGCCGATCAGCTGACGAGCGCCGGGTTTATTATCCAATCACCTGATCAGTATGTGAGCCAGGGAGCAGAGCAGGCTGAGGGTGGAGACTGGTCTGAGATCAGTCAGCAGCAGGCAGGGCAGCAGGAACACCAGTGAGAAGAGAGAGCACACTGATCTGGGAGCAGCCAATCCTGACAGACTGTCAGACAACAGGCTGGTGGAGACGACCAGATACAGAGTGCAGGTCATCATCAGTTCAATAACCTGGGAAAACAGAGAGAGAGAGAGGCGTTCACTGACTGTACACTTGTGGGAAAGAAGAGATATTTCCTTTTACCTCTTCTCATCTATAATATAAATCTTCAATCGGAAAAATGCTGTTGGAGGATCCAGACAAGTTAAAATGCCTTCATGGGATTAAATCCCAAAATCATAGTTTTTCAATGCAGCGATCTGAAAAAGAATGATGAAATTCCACAGGTTTCAGTGCAATGCGATGAATGAAGGGTCTCTCCGAGTCTAAAACAAACACTCTCTGAAGAGACAGAGTGATCCACAACACGTCAACTTACTGTCACTTCAAAATAAAGTCTCAATTCTCACTTTGTAAACATGCGCAGACTGATTTACAGAATATATGATACAGTAGTTGTCTGTTATGTGTGTGTGTGTGTGTGTGTGTTAACCTGAGCCACATTAACCATCCACCCTCCCAGTCCAGGCCAGTTGGGCCACAGTCCTTTGCAGCAGGCCTCCACCACGTCCTGGTAGCTGTGTCGCACTCTGACCTTTGACACCGAGCCAGACCCCCCGCTGAAATACACAAACAACGACAAAACATACAGATTTTTTCCAGTGCTCTCCAGGGATTTATTTGAAGTCAAACTCTGATTCATTGAACTAATCTGACACAGACTGTGATTTTTCTTCACTGTCAAGGTAATTTCTTTTCAAGCATAGTGACTTCAACTGAACATACATCTACATGAGAAGACAGATATGCACACAGTCATATGATATCATTTCTTTTTTCTTGAATATAAGTATAAAAAGACACAAACAAAACATAGCATTTGGAAAAATAAGCCAAGACTAAACAAACCAGTACCACACTGGATGGGTTTGGATCCACCTGTCCTGTCAAGCTTGTCTAGAATTGTATTTGTCAGTGTATTTGTGAGTGCACTCAGTCATAACTTGATATTAAATCCTCTTTTTTTTCCCAGTGCGTAAGAAGCAATTTCTTTGCAACAATGAGTTTGTAAGACAGAAAACAGTGTTGCATTGTTTTGTTTTTTAGGTCATCAGTTATACCTTGAATGATTGGATTTTGGTTCCAATCATATTTGAAGTATTTGGGATGTGAAACTGAAGATAGCGAGTGTCTCCTAACATAATTCAACTGAAAACCTTTGAGGCAAGAGTAAACATAAACCACAAAGTGCTGCACAACATAACATTGTCACTTTTTTTTTTTTTTTTTGGATGACTCCAAAAAACTCTCCATTCTGTGCACATGTTGAGCTTAAATTCCCCTGAAGTGTCTGCAGGAACTAGATAAGTGTGAGAATGGCTCTGCTGTCAGGAGTAATGGTCACCATCGTGCTCTTTGGAGAGCGCAGAGCAAAAGTGTCACAACGACAGAGACGGAGTTCAGACATTTTTCTTTGAGCATCTCTGCTCTCTGTACTTTTATGTAATAAATCGGCAGCCTGATGATGAGGTAATACTGTAATAGGGAACTCCACCTTTGATGCTCTTCATACAGACAGGCCACCAGGATCCTCCCGGTGTGGTTACAGACCCAGGCTGACAGGACCAACAGAACCAGACCCACATAACCAGACTGGACCAGAGCGAAGGGCAAACCCAGAACAAAGATGCCCTGAGAGAAGAGGAAGAGGAAACAGAGCGAACATGAGGGGAGCATCATGTGACCATCATTATGGGAGCTTCACTCGCTGCAGAACTGGACTGGTTTCCTCATTTCTTGTGTTTGCAACTCCAATCAGGAGTTAACTAATAGGTTGAACAGAGCTTGACAGTTTTATTGTGAACGGAAGGAACAGGCTTTGGTGCTTAGACCCTGGCAGGAAGTCGGTGACCATGGGGAACGGTCTATAGGAGTGAGGCGCTTCCTATAAGAGGAAACCTCCCGTTCCTGGAGCCAATACAGTGATGAGGAATGAAGCTGCATGGGCACGTGTCCACGAGAGACTAAACTTCTCATGGGATGGTTTGATTGGAGATGGTGAGTCAGTCAGTCATGGTGGAGGTGTGAGTGAGGTTTGACAGCTCACGAGTGATTGGCTACAGGCCACTGTGCCAGGTTGTGATTGGATGAGGACCAGAATGAGCAGGTTGAGCTTAGCGATGTTGGCAAATGTGGTTGTGACTTTGCAGCAATGTAGCCAAGTCCAAACAACACAACAGAAGAGCTCCAGGCCTCTAGGGGGAGCTCTACGTGGAACACCCATAGACTGCATATGAGCATGCTAATGCTTGCTATAAGAAAAAAAGAAAAAAAGAACTAAATTCACCAAACTGTTCTTTCTTCCTTTGGTCCAAGGTCAAAGATCAATGGTCAAGCTATAGGTCTAGCTTCTCCCAAGGGCGTAGATCGGACTGGCCTGGAGAACTTTTCTTTTGTTGTTGCATAATTTCTCTATTTTTGCAGGGTGTTTGCTGTTAATGTGTTTGTTTTGGCTTCCTGCAGCATATAATTTTTCATTTCCAGCACAATTCTGTTGGTGATTTGTTTTGTATTTTCACATGTATTATCGAATCCCACTTTGGAGCTCGCTTCGGCTAATGAAAGCATTTTGGACCATTTCTGTCAGCCATTATCAGCCACCCTAAAAAAGGCATATGTGAGGACACAGTATCCCTGATTGAACTTTCCTATCTGTACAAAAAAAAAAGAGAAAAAGGTTGAGGGAAAAATATAAGAATCAGAAAAAGTATAATGGATAAAAAAAAAGTTGAAAATGATGTGCAGTATATTAAATGTCAAAGCGTATAATTGCTTGGCATGTACCGTAGAGAAGGTGCACTCATCAAGGAACCGATAACTTCCCTATATAGCAACGAGCTCAGACTAAAAATCTTCTGTAAAGGTCAAAGTCCAGTGTGTCCTGACCTAACACAGTGGTGAAAAACTGCTGAGCCAGCAAAACTCTTGGGCTGTGCCATTTTTGAGTATGTACTGTATATATATGTATATATATTTAATTTTTTTATTTTTTTTTATTTTTTTCTTAAGTCAAATGTAAAGTATAGGCTGCAAAGAAGTCTTCTTCATCTCTTACAATGGGGACAATGAGTTGTTTTTACACAGTTATCATTTGTTTCTGTAAGATTTATGTCAAAATTCAGAAACGTCGAAATGTGGAAAAGAAAGAATAAGGACGACAGCTGAAGAGGGGAGGGAGAGAAAAGAGAAGAAAGGCCCCGTTCATGGTTGGATGATGAGGAGGCGAGGAGGAGAGCGCTGGCACGACGCCTGGAGAGTTCGAGGATGCAGGAGACCAGCAGGAGCAGAAGGAGGAGAGGAGTCGGGCTTTGGCCCGTCACCAAGGGAAAACGTCGGCGACTGCCAGGGAGAGAGGCGAGAAGGAGGAGAGGAGGGGATGGAGATAAAAGAGGGAGGCGAGAAGAGAAGAGCACAGAGGAGGAGAGGTAAACAGAGAGAGGAGACGGAGGATGGAGAGGTGCGACCTCACGGTTAGAGAGCAGGAGGTGGAAGGAGGAAGAGGAGGAGGAGGAGGAGAGAGGAGGAGATCACAGGAGACAGCAAGCTCCTTTGATGGAGCTGCTGTGTTTTGAATGTTGGAACATGGAGATACAGAGGCTCAGTGAGAGAGATGTGGAAGCACATCATAGACGGCAGACACAAACACACACTGTGGATGCATAAACAGACAAGCACACATTCTCTCTCTTTCAAGTTACTATTTTGTAACTGGTGTCTGTTAGGCATATGCTGATGGAGCTTTGATGTTCAAATGGAGCTGCTGGGGATGAAAGCATTTTGAGAGAAATCTGACGCTCAAGTATCGGATTTCATCTCCCCTCTCCCTCTCTCTCCCTCTCTCTCTGCACTTCTCTTTTTCTCTGTGGTTTTGCCAGCTAATTCCTCATTGGTTACTCCGAGCACAACCTGAACCAGCTCCCAATCACAAAGGGGGTACAATCAGGGAGGAAAGAAATTCCTGATTGGCTTTGAAGAAGAAGACGGAAAAAAAGGATGATTCTTTCGCAGCTCCATCTGTCACAGCCCGACCCCCAAAGACACCTTTAAATTCTGCTTACTATGCCATGTTGACCGAGCACACACATGCACTTTTATTTCTTACATACTTTAATATCGGCCACTGAGCTGGAAAAAAAAAAGAAAAAAGATATTTACATATTCACTTCTCCTGTCTGGACTTCCTTCCCAGGTGGAAGAATTCAACTACTGCCCTCCAGGTCATGCACAATATTTTATGCAAGCACATGCCCCGTGCACAAAGAGTGATAGAGAAATGTCTCTCTCCACCATGAGGGGATTAGAGGGGGAGCGGACCCGAGCAGAAACAGGCAGGTTTGACATTTAAATAACCTGAGGAGACTTCTTTTTTGTTTCAGCTGTAACAAATGCTGAACTGCTGAGATGAACTGAAGTTGGTTTATGAAATCATCATATTAATAAAAATGGAGATGTCGGTGTCTGACGTTGATCATGATCATTAAAGAAAGATTCATTGTGAGGTTTATGATGATGTCAAAGCTGTATTCTTTTACTTTGCTGGTCGAGATGACATCAGTACGGTGGCCATGAGGGCTCAACATATGCATATGGATGAAACAGGAGAAGACGCAGAGAACGTCTTTATCAACTTGACAACACATGCACTTGAAATGAATCAATATCCCTGATAGTAACGTGTTTCCAGGGGACACAAATAAGTGTTGCACAATCATTGTTCAATGGTTTTAACTTCAGAAATCAGTTCACTTACTCATAAATCAAACTCAAAACTCTTCACTTTTCTCCACACTGTTACCGGCCGTAACTGTTAAGTGTTTTTCACATAATTGTTGACCGTACAGGGAGTAAGGAGTGATTTTAGTGTGTAGTTTTTGTGCATCTGCAACACACAAGTTGACAAAGAAATGATTTGTTGATTCACCAAGAGAAAATCAACCTTCAGCTTTTCTGACGCTTGATTAAAATGCCAAACATTTAATATTAGTGTTACATTAATATGAGAATTTGACACTTTACTTTTCATCGTATGAGAATAAGTTGAATATTCGGTGTTCGATCTGTTGGTTGGACAAAAGTCATAATCAAAACACTTGGTTATTTATTTATTTATTTATTTATTTATTTATTTATTTATTTATTTATTCACTGTGTTGTTTCTGTTTTCTAACATTTGAGAGACTGAATTATTATTTGGATCAATATGAAAAACATGCAGCTTATTCAAATGAATTCAGCCAGAAACTAGGTTTTATGTAGATTTTTAATGGGAGCTGCAAACTGAATATTTATAGATCAAAACAATGATCAATTACACGACAACACAATTGGCTCTGGATGACATTCTACTAATATTTCTATTGAGGATAAGAGTGGTGATGTTGAATTTGAAGAAGTGTAGCCTACTTTTTTATGTTTATTTTTTTAAACACATAAACCTGCAGCTTTTACTCACTCAAACATTTTCTTATGTGAGTCTTGGGAGGAATTTGGCAGCGTGATGAACCAAATAACTTCTGACAGCAATCTCTCCAAAACAAATTGGGGACATTCTTTATTTCCCTACGGCTTGAGTTGGGATTTTAAAAAAAAATCACATTTCACAACTTTCGACGCAGTTCAAGGTAAAAATGAAGCTCACAAACAGACGGCGCCACAGTCGTAGGCAGTTAATTTAATATCGGTCTCTTTTTTTCACTATCAAAGACAAAAGGTCGACGTCTCAAATCTATGACGAGGACAAACACACTGGAGTGGCCTCATTAATAATCAGTTTGGAATTCAAACTGGCTTTCATAATATTCCCAAATCAGGAGCCTCAAGAGTGAGAGATGTTTTCTTTTTTTTGCGCATTTTTGGCAGCAAATTTGCTTTCCAATAAAAACTTTATTAAGCTGGCAGACAGTCAGTTATATTGGCATCAATAAACCACAATCGGAAAATACATATTTTCTTGTTAGCCTTGATAGGAGATAGCACTGCTGATCTTTTTTTTTGTTTTTTTCCATTATTAATACATCAGTTAGCCCCTTTAACGAATAGATCTGCCATTATGACACTGATAGGTGTTTATACCTGGACACATTCTGCATCTTTTATCCTTCCCTTATGGTCATCCATCATTGTCTGAGGTTATGAACACTTCGAGCATGTACTGTTTCATCACCTCTAATGAGAAGACTTCCTTATTTTTTGCTCTGTTAGTCATGCAGGTGTCACTTTAACCTCAACCAAAGGGATTAGTGAGTGTGGTTAACAGTGCGCTGCAGGTAATGAATAACCTATAAAACATTAACCAACCCAATAGTCTCGGAAAGGAGGTGATACGTGCTGTAGGAAAATACAGGAGCTATTCAAATCGAATATAAATCGACAATTTAAACCTGTAATATGCAAAATATCACCGTCTCATTTTTCATTACAGACCAACCCTCCTGGCACAGAAACTTGGTCTCTATTGAAAACTGATAGAAAAAAATCTTGGCACTCAGATTGAGAGACTAGCATCAATAAACTGAGCACAAATGCTGGTTTATCTACTAAATATCATGTGTCTACTGTATGTGTATGTGTGTGTGTGTGTGTTTATGCTCTGACAACAGTGTCAGTGTTTACAACAATGTGACGCAAAAAAGCATTTGATGTAAATTCACCTCATTTCCTGGAGGAATATGTTTGCTTGCACGTGTCTTCATTTGTCAGCATCTCTGTGTGTGTGTACAAGTGTGTGTGTGATTGCATGCACACTGTTTTGATACCCTGATGTCATAATGTATTCTCTATGGACCCAGTGACGCTGTTAATTACACTACAGTTATTCAGTGAAAGAACACATTAACATGAGTGCGGCGGCTGAATACGGCTCAGCATTTTACAGCATAATAAGCTATTAGCATTACTGCCACGAGGACACACTGTGACCGGGAGCTTTTCTTTTGTTAAAACGATTTGATTCACACACTTCATTTGATTATGAAGACCGGGGAGTGCCTGACAAACAGCCTGCAAGACCACAAAGCATTGTTTGGTAATATTAAAACACAATGGGAAGCGGATTAAATGGTCTGCAAGCTTAATGCTTTTTGACTGTAGTGTGCAGCCTGGCACCTAAACAGCTGTCAATTTTATTTAGCATTTGTCTCCAGTCTACAGGGGCAGATTTAGAAGGAAAAAATGAAGACATGACCAAAAAATAAAGTAACTTATTACTTTTATCTCTTGTGTCTAAGAAAGAAAACAGAAGTTCAACAGATGATTCAATATCTGAAACAAGGAACATCTGCACCTCACAGCTGGAGCCAATCATAGAGGTGACTCAGTTCACTGTCATGGTTTAGGTATGCTGAGTAGGTTTCAAATCCGTGCAAGAACATTCCTCCTACTGGATACATTACATTCATTTGGTTTGTACGGAAGCCCTAAGCTGCCATATATTACATTACATTTTATTTCCAAGATAAACAGGATCTTTTTTTTTTGAGATCTTGAGAAAATGAAGCTTTGTTGTCCTCAGATAATGATATGATTGACTGGAGATGACAGAGTAACAAAAGGAAACAGGCTTTTCATTAAAGGTAACATCATTCAGTGCATCAAGTATCTATTCAATCAAGGCCTGACAAGCTAACACAGCTTTATACCTTACTATAGGCAGTATATGACACATTGGTATGCATCATCTAAGAAGTTAGGGAGGCTTCGGCTTTATTGGTGGTGCAATCATATGCTGCTTTTCCACTAGCACGGCACAGCACGGCATGGCTCTACTTGTTTTTTTTGCTTTTCCACTAGTACCTGGTACCTGGTACCTGGTAGGCTACTTTTTGGTAATGCCTCAGCCGTGGTTCCAAACGAGCCGAAGTGATACTAAACGTGACATCAGCCGACTGCCTTCCACTGATTGGCCAGAGCGTCGCGTCGCCACTGTTGGAAGAGTCTCAAGCGTGACTTCCGACACAAGAATCAAACCCGCTAAATTTAAAAACACACCAACAACAGCGCCCACTGATCTGTGCTGAGACTGTTGTTCTTCTTTCATGTGAGTTAAACGATGCTGTGTGGAAAACCACACTGTGGTCCGTAATCGAGGTGTAGACGAGTGAGTTTGGAGTTGACGAGAGGATCGAAAAAAGAGAGAAAGACGACGCGGTGGAGGAACTATAAGAACTCAGCTGTGATGGAAAAGCATCTAACCCGAGCCATGCCGAGCCGTACCGTGACTGTGTAGTGGAAAAGTGCCATTAGTGAGCCTGATCAGGTCCTGTCAACTATATAGCTGACCAGCTTCAAAACACTTGTCATCTCCAAGGATACGGGATGATGATGGAAATTTGTTTGCCGCTTGGCTTCTGTAGGACATTAGGGCTTATGTCCAACATAATGTGCAGGCTATGCATGTTTGTCAAACCTTAACGCCCTAACACTCTCCCCAAACCCTAACCAGGTCACATGTGTTGAACATGTTTGCCCTAATGTTAACATATCAGGGGCAATTTGAGGCCTTGCCAAATGAAACAGATGAAAAACGCTTAGTGACATCACATGAAGAGTATGGACATGTATTCAAAACCTTTGTAATGGTCCTTTAGATTAAAAAATATGAATGTTACTATATTTGTTATTCCTACATGCACATATTCTGTGTGGATGTACCTGTATAGCGTTTGTTACGTTCCAGCCGGCCTCCCAGGCTGTGATGGTGGGAGATGGATTCAAACCAGCGGTGCCAGCAGCACTGTGGCTCTGACATGGATCAGCCAAACTCATCCTTGTTCTCTCTTCTTCAAGGTGGGCACCGAGTTGGTGAATCCCCTCCGCCGTTTCCCTTTCTTCCCCTGTCTCCTCTCCATCCTCACACAGTCTCTGCTTTTGTGTAATCCCTTTATATTTCCCAGCCAGCCTGTGGGATCTGCTCTGGTTACCCACCGTCTCGTCAGCCGGCACCTCAGAGGATCTTTTCCCTTTGCCATGATGAGCACTTGTGGTATTTTTGAACCAGGGCGAGTCTGAGGAAGGGGAGACAGCTGATGTAACGGTGACGGTCCTGGGTCCAGTGGAGATCACAGTAGCTCTGGTCTCTTTGAAAGCTGGACTACCATGGCTGCTGGATGCTGACAGGTCAGCAGCTGCTCCGGTGTCTTGCTCGGTCAGAGACGAGCCGCTCTGTCTACATGAGGTGTTGTTTGTTCTGGTGTTGTAAGTGCCTGTGATGTGGTCAAACGGTAATCTATTGTCCTCAGCGTGGCTTCTGCTTAGTTCATCGCTGTGGGTCAGAACCAGCATCTCTTCTTCCTCCTGAAAGAACCTGCTGATCAAAACCGCTGTGTTACACTCTGAGATAATAACGTCTGAGCCCTCAACACTGTCTTTTCCTCCAGATGTGAAAATGTGAACTTCTCAGTGATTTCTTCTGATGTGAATTAAGAACTAAATGCTCTACTGTGTTGTTGGAGTTGAAAAATGGTATTCAACTTTATCAGAAGTAAGTTATAAATTATTATGAGATTATTATGAAAATGTTAAACTTGCAAATACTGTAGCTTGTAATGTACCTTTTTTTTTTTTAAACCACACTCTTAAAAAAGGTATGATATAAATACTTTTTTCATTAAAAATGCATGAAATATTTTATATTAAAATATCACATAAATTTTGTCTTCTATGTTTGTATAACTATGTATATAATTATCTTTATTATCATTATTTATTTATTTTTAAATCTTACCCTGTACTTATTCTCTATTTTTTGAGCAACTGTAACTGTGATCCCCATGGAGATCATTAAAGTTTTCTGATTTTTTTTTTTTACATTAATAAATAGCCTAAATCAATATTATGGTAAATCTAGAAAATGAACAATTCTGGAGATGTGACTCACCTTGACGTCCAGTCCAGGTGTATCCTCGACGCTGCCCAGCCCCACAGAGACCCAGCAGCCCGGCCAGGCTGCCCCAAGCTCTGAGCCCAGTGAGGAGAGCCCATCTTCAGCCCGACTGTCTCCAGAGTCAGCCTCTGCCCTCTGGAGGTCTCAGACTTAGGAGGAACTGCACTGAGACTGGACCCATAAACACAAAAATGTCGTAAGCCCACCTGTATAACTTCACACTCGCACAAGTGTGTGAAGTGATTGACAAGCTGATGAGCTGTAACATTATAATATGGCAGTGTTTTCAACAGTGGAGTAGTAAACAGCTCTAATGACCTGCATGGCAGATAAACATACTCAGGGAAGTAATGGAGGGCAAAGCACTCACTTTGACAGGCTTATAAAACAAACTTACATTACATAGCAACAATGCTATAGGCCTAGTTATTAAAATTTAACTTTTATCACTGGTTGCTCTCAGAGAAATTAGTGTAACTTTGAATCTCTTCATTAGCCTATATGACTGACCACATCAAGTTTTGCCCCAGACTGTGGTGAGTTGTACAGAGCAGCAGGAGGAGCCATAGAACAGAGGAGCATGAAACAGGGTGGACTCAACTTGGACCAAAAAACTTCTGTCCTTCCCCTCCCCTCCCCTCCCCTGCCCTCCTCTCCTCACTTCTCATTTATGCCTGTTGGATCCACATCTGTGCACTCTCATTGGTTTCACTGATTCACTCCATGTTTTCATCTATTCTATGAACGCAGACGACACTTTTTCTTACTACCCTGGTGAAAAATTAATGTACTAAGTGTACTAAAATTTAGCATACTTTTGTGTACTTCAAGCCGCACTAATCATCATTATATTTCAAGTGTGTTTAAGATTAGTTAACTTGAAGAGTGCTAAATTGGGAACAACATCATTTTGTGGTTAAGTATATTGTAAATTGAAATTAAGTTGTGAGAAAAGCTCAACTTAAAGTGTAATTTATGTACTTTTGTGTACTAAGTGGAACAACTTAAAAGTATATTTGAGTGCACTTTAAGTACCATTGAATGGCATTTCACCTTGTACATAATAACAAGCCTAATTAAGTAGGTAACTTAAAGTGTACTTAGTTTGTATTATTAAGTACATTAAATATCTAGATGTTAGTGTCACTTTAAAATATATACTTAATTAGATACTTTTGGCTTCTATACTACTTTCTAACTACATCTACTTCATGCAAATGTGTGTACAAAGTAAACTAAAAGGCTGAAAGACTTGTGTACTTAACTTTCCCGACTAACCTAACAGTAACATACTTTAATAGTATTACCGCAACGACGACGAACCACATCCAAATGTATAAGAATACCCCGGGATTGCAAATAATACAGGAAACGCCTCCTGTACCATACTCTACAATGTATAAACATTTAACAGTATGGATTGGGAAGAGGGCCGGGGGCTGGGAGGGGGGAGGGGGGGAAAAGGCTAATAACACATTTTCACGAATATGTGCGGTTTCTCGGTGGTCGTGGGGAAAGGTAGGAAAATCGGGAGGGCGCCAGGGATAAACAAGCAGGAAGATGGAACCAGGGGTGTCCCCGCGCGAGCAGACCTATAACATTACTAAAGAAAGACCGGCGTGGTCTAAGGTGGTTTTTACTTTGAAGCAAGTCAAGAGCTCCGGTATGTGGGGACATGTGTGGTGGGGGGGGGGGAACAAAACCGGAAAAAAATGGGGGGGTGGCGGCGGGTGGGGGCCGAGCGGGGGACAGCTGAAACGGGGGGAGCAGCCGGTCGGTCGAGCGGGTGAGGGACGCGCCGTTAATTAGATCTAGTTTTAACTAACCCAAGCATGTCCGGCTTGCGGTTTGAAGTAACGAAACTCTCGTGGGGGGACGCAGTTTGAGTAGCCATCTCCGGGACAGCTGTCTGTGGTTTTTTAAAAGTAAAAAAGACTTGCGGCTTTGGCAAAGAGGAAAACTAGAGTCAAACAGCCTTTTTAAACAGCGAACGAGTGAAACGAAAAATAGACCTTTTGTGGGGGGGGGAGCAAATCCCATTAATCGCTGCCGAGCGATGCGGGGATACAAAACGCAGCTACCGCAAAACAAGAGACTTGCGCGGGAAAATAGCGAACTGAAACACCAGACCTCTTCACAACCGGGTGGCGGGGTTTTTCTGTGGGTGTAGACTTAAAAAATGATAAGGGAACATGGGACACCCAAAAAAATCAAGTCTGAAAGACTTGGTCCACGGGGGGCAATTGTGGCGGGCTTCCTGAGGAAGAAGGAACAATGAATTGAAGACAAGAACCATCAGAAAAATTGACATTACACAGTGAAATGTGAACACAATTCTACCTCAGTAAGTAGGAACATGAAAAAAAAAAAGGAAAAAAATTGAACCCCCAAAAGCTATGTTTGAAAGTTCAAGTCACCTCTTACCTCCCTTTTTGTGGGACGGGAGGGCCCGGTACATGGTGGACCCATTAAAATGAAATGTTTCATCCTAAAAAAACTGAGACAGTGAAGAGGTAATCTATCCGGGACGGGCGGTTGGTTGAAACTAGGAGAAACTATATTTGTGGGGGGAAACCCTTTGTGTGTGTGTGTAAAGACTGTGTGGTATTGGAAAGTGATGAAAGGATCCAGGTTCTTCTTGATTCTTTTGTCGGGAACTACCACTGGGATCTCTAGTTTTGTCCTCCAGGCTGTGGTTCCCACTGGGAGAAGTTTGTCCGTCATTCGATCCAGGGAACTGGTGGGAACTATCCACTAGGAGTACGTGGTTCCAAGGGTTCAAAGGGGGGGGGCACAAACGAGCCAGGTGAAATAACCTGACCTAAAGAAAATAAAAAAATGTAAGAACTATATCTCTTAATCTCTCAAAACTTCTCAATTAATAGAATACAATATATAAGAAAAAACATATATGTATTAAATAATAAAATTCCACCTCAATATATAATTCACAGAGAAAATAATCTAATTATAAATTAAACATTGTAATAGGTGCGACACGTATAGTAGCGTAACCCAATAATATCATGACGGGTTTGGCGGGAATATCTTCCTTTCCATAAAAAAAGGTTACAAGATTAGTGGCATAGTTAAGACATAAACGTGACTCCAGCATCTAAAGTGTATTAAATAAGTTAACAAAGCGGGGAGTTACATGATGGCTTGTAAACGAGATTTTCGACCGAGTACAGAAAACTGTAGGAGCAGTTGGAGCCAGATGGCATCTCACATATTGCTGCCTTTCGTACACTGTGGAAACGACACCATAATAGTAAAATAGGACTAATTGTACAGTACAGTGCAGACCAGGGTCTCACAAAATGATCCTTTAACGAGCTGCTCTATACAGTGTATGATTGAGAGTCGATATTAGCAGCTGTGCTATGACGACAGCTCGAAGTTTTTGACTTTTACGCACTGCACCCGAGCACCGGCCACTAGAGTCCATCAGACTTTGAATTTGACGATATCTAGGTGTCTACTACATGTCGGCTTACTGAAGTAAGATCACTTCTCGGTGTCACTGCATATTGAGTAAGTCAACTCTGACGCTTGTTCTTTTAGGGTCTGTGGACAGAACTAAGTCTACTAGCTTTCTCTGAGGGCGGTGTTTAGGTAAAACAGCCCTCCTAAACCGGCGGAACTAGTAGCCACTCCATTCATTGCCTGCCGTAAGTACGGCTTATTCAGCGGATGCGGGGTGGTGGGGAAGAAGGGTATGATATACCGCAAAACAGGAGACGTTTAAATGAAATTCTTTTTTTCACCCACCCCATTCCTTCTTTTCGACTTAAAATGAGGGGGTGGGGGGGAGGTTGAATTGTGCCTTGGAGTGTCCTTTATACACAGAGGGGAACTATACACATGTACATACTCAGTGTCTTTTGTAAACAATTCATACCCCAGGAAGTAGGAACATGGAGGACACATGCCTACGAATAATAGTGTCAAGTTGGCCGAGTTCAGTCACACACGTGAGACACATCTGAGGGAAGTGAACAGGTCTAACCTACCGCATGGAGTTTGGAACGTGTTGGATGTATGCGGGGGGGGTGGATGTGTTACAATGCAACGGTGATGGTCAACACGATTCCCGGTTACAGATTCTTTGCGTGGGTACAAATCTCTATTGTCCTCCAGGCTGTGGTTCGCCTCTATCTCTCAGATCCAGGAGAAGCATCGGAAGTAGGTCACACGAAACACATCACAATCAAACCAAAACTGACACAACTATGAGTTGCGTAAATGTCAGAACATTCTTCTTAGAGATTCTTAGCACTTGCATACGTGCCTATGTGGAAGCGTGGACAATGCGGTATAGACTGTGGTCCACTCAATTCACTAGAGAATATTTCTAACTGATTACATACGTGTAGTTGACCTCCACACCCACTTCATATCTAGCATAGCATCTCAAATATCAGAGATTAATGTTATTAAACTACTTCTACCTCAATATATAGCGATAGCGACTCGCTCGAGTCCCGAGTTGAAAAATAAAAATTAATACCAGGCAGTCGTCTCTCACAGCGCGCGCATGTTCATAGCATAAAATAGTGACTCGGCGGGCCTCAAGCAGCGCGGGTGAGTGTACTTAATCATCAGATTTTACAGTTCAGGGTGCAACAAATTAAGGCATGTCTTTGTATTGGCACAATCTTTCTAATGAAGCTGTGCTAGCTTTAACACACTTCACACGAGTGCGTGTTATGGATCTCTCGTGCTAGCACTGATTAGCACTGGGGGCTTCGGCTTATCTTCACTAGCAATTGGAGTATCGAACTGGGAATGTCGCTGCGTTTTCGTAGTCTAGGAATAAAGGGCGGGGGGGGGGGGGCCCTCTAGCTTCACTCTCAAGGTCCAGGGCGTCACGCGGAGCAAGAGTCATGAGGCAATCACTTTTATCAACGTTACTAGTGTACATCAACTAAAAGGTGAAGTGTCGTGCTCGATGCGGGAGCGGCTGAGGATTGCTGACTCAAACTGTCGTATTGTGAACCTTGTGCACGAGAGAAGGGCGGGAAGCTCTTACCGATTGGATGACAAGTCAAACTCCAGCCAATCTCTTTCAAAATACCGTATAAAAAAATTATTTTGTATCACCGGTTCCAATTTCTTTTTATAGGTAAGTTTCTGTTTTTAAATTATTAACATAAACTTAGTATTTATTAATTAACTTTTTTAAATATGAATTCAGCTTGTTTTAATATTTGCAATCAACTAATTTTTAATACCAGAATTTTAACCTTGGTTTACAACAGACCATTATAACTATTTATTTAAAACAATGGGGCTTAAAAGGGATTTATTATTCAACAATTTTGGCAGATGTGCCCTGTTAATCCTAGTCCTTAGGGATAGGGTTCGTTTACTTTTACTGGAATTTTGACGGTAACCTACAAGCTGTTTTTTAGACTCGGCGGTGGCAGAAGGACATGAGCTGCTCACGCTACCGCACGGAGACTATCAAACACACAATCACCAACAAACTCTACAACGCTCTTGTTGGTATGATTGTTAAGTGTTAATTAAGGTGTATTGTTTCCACTTGTTGATTTCATGCTCGTTTTAAGGTTGTAGCCTATCTTTTTGTTTTTTTTTGCCAAACACACAGCACATAATTTGAATAAACGGGTTTTTAGGTTGCATAGGCTAATACACACTTTCCAATATATGTCCCTGAAGTAGGCTACAAGCATAAATAACTTCAACTTTTATAATTAAACCTCAAATGTAACTTAAAATACAACTCCAAACTTAATTATTACAGTGGTTGGATATTACATATGTATACTTTTCAAAAATTATGTTATCATTGTATTTTACAATGACAATTTTAGCATACATTTTAAAATATATCAAAAGTAATGGTGTGAAAACAAATTTCAAATAAGTACACTTTAGAACATTATCACATAAATTTTCACTTTAAGTATGATTGTAGTTTTTACTATATTTTCTATATTACAGTGTAATATAGTATAAATTATCTTTCAAGTGTGTTAAAATGTGGGTTAGCGTGGAAAGTGCTGAATGTTAGTGTAAATTTTTATATATTTTATATAAAGTACAATTTGTATAATTACATTTTCAATATACTATTCAAAATACGAATATACTTGAAATACAATAAAGTACACTTTTTTTTCACCAGGGTAGTTTGTCAGTAGATATGCTACTTTGAATATTAATATTTCATACACAAACCCCTTGGACTGGAATCTATCTATCTATCTATCTATCTATCTATCTATCTATCTATCTATCTATCTATCTATCTATCTATCTATCTATCTATCTATCTATCTATCAAATAAATAAATATATAAAAAAACAGGTAGAAAATTATAAAAAATAACAATAAAAACAACAACGATAGGCTATATTGTCATGAATGTATCCCCCTTTTGCAAATGAGAGAAGGAGGAGAGAAGAGAGGAAGAGGAGGAGAAGAAGGAGGAGTATCCGCACAGAGAGGGAGAGTTTGGATCAACTTCTCCTCAACTTTTTTTCCCCTTACCCCCTCTGTGCCATTTAACTCATCACAGAGCCGCGCGAGAGGAGGACCGCGCGAGGCCAGAGGAGGACTACAGTAGCTGCACGCGCCGCGCGGCTGGCACGTTTGTAATCTTGTAGAAAGTGAAAAGTTACTCCGCGATGAGGAGGCTCCTGCTCGCGCTGTTTGTGGCTCTGCTGTGGCGGTGGTGCCGCGGCCAGCAGAGAGGTGAGTCCCTGGGAGGGGATACACACTGGGGGCTCATTCACCGGTGGGACAGCTCACTCAGGACGGCTACTGTTGCTGCTGCTAATCCCCATTAATAAACTAGTCAGGTTAAATAGCATACACCTTTGACCCAATCTAGCTAAACCTGCAAGAAAAACACCATTAATGATACTTTACACTATTACAGTCACAAAGTTGTTGAAAAACTAGTGAAAAAAACACAAAACACAGATGTTAGTTTGAGTGACAGCTGAGCTCAGATGTTTGACAATCACTATGGAGATGTTTTGGCTTGTTTGTTTTGTTGTTTATGATGTTTGTTTGTGATT
Source organism: Trachurus japonicus (assembly GCF_045865225.1). NCBI lineage: Eukaryota > Metazoa > Chordata > Actinopteri > Carangiformes > Carangidae > Trachurus > Trachurus japonicus. The sequence goes on from NC_140930.1 coordinate 10,187,863, forward strand.
GAAAGACTTGGAGACACATTGAGAATCATCTGCGGTCAGGCTAATGCTCATATTAGCTGATATTTTTAGATCCATAAATCAAATTAAGGGTTTGGATTTCAGCCTGACATTCCCTGACATAGCCGTCTACAACACACATGTATAGCTAGGTGTCACTGGGCTGCACTTTGCTGTGGTTAATGCTCAGCCAACATTTGTGTGCACTTCACTGTCTTTTAGTTTCCTCAAATAATGTGCACCCCCCGGGGAGTCTAGCTTTTCACTCTGTTGCATAACTCCAGTGGATTCACAGAGCAAACTGTGCACATGATACGCTGGCTCTGTTGAACTTGCACATCATCTGATGACTGTGATGATTCAATTTGTAAATGATTATATTGTAGGCAATCAACAACTTGTGCATATTAGACTTTGACAGTGTTCAGTAATGGTTTTGGATTATTTATTTGCATTGATGTCTCTATAGTAAAATGTATAGTGCAAAGGTATGTTCTGCAGCGGTGGTACAGGTAGTTGACTGTTGTGTTTCTGTGATGGATCTCATGCTCTGCTCTAATGTCAGATCAGACAACACACCTTTTTTTGTCTTTCACTATGGTCAACATGTCAGATTAAACAATCACAGTGGCATAAATTCTTGCCATCAGGGAAGTGTAACAAGAAGCTGTCAATCATTGGATACTGTGATGCTATAGCGGTTGAAAAAACAGTTGGAGTCATTCCTGGGTCTTGCGAAGAGGACAGTATGGACTGTCTGTCCTTCAGAGAGAACTTGACATAACGTTGTATATCATATACATTTTACGATGTATTTGTGTCATCTTATCTGTCATAAACAAGAGATTAGGGATTACGGGGCATGTTTGTGAATAGTGCCACCGAGACGAGAGCTGGGACACCGGGCCGGAGGTGCTGATTTTGCTAGGTTGGTTTTTGGCCAAGAGACTTAGGTGGAAGACAGAGAGCCTATATTCTCCCTGTAACAAGTCATTTAACCATCTCTATTACTCCAAAGCTGTTTAATGAAGGTAAAAATCCTGCACAGTTCCTCTTTAATTTATATTGCGTACACATTTTCTGTGTCTAAACAATGTGTCTCTCTGTCATCCTATTGGTTACATTAAGGCTCACGTGGTAGGAGATGTCAAACAGAGAAATCCAAAAAAATTCTAACATGCTAGACTTTTGGTCGGGGAGTGTCCTAGACGCAAAATCACTGTTCTTCAGTGATGCTACACTTTACGTCCTTTCCTAATTCAAGACATTCATAATACGGCCCAACGCTGGAAATTGAAAATCGGCCTGAATTCGTGTCGTCCGATCCTGACATAATACTGTCTGTCCTTATGAATGTCTAGTGGGCTCTATAGATGTACAGGTATTTTTGGTTTTGATAAATCCATTTCTGGATTTTTTGTCATCAGTTTGAAGGTGAATTTAATTTCTTTTGTGTTGCTCAAATTATTGAAGATGACGCTCCAAAAAAAAAAAAAAAGAGAGAAAAAGTTAACATCAATATGCTAAAAGATGTGTCCTTGTTCCTGTGAACAACCCACAGACCCTCACTGGCTTCAGTTTTATACAGAACCATTTACTAAAAGAAATGGGTCCAATGAAAAGAGTTCACAGTGTGTTGTGTTGATTATCCAGTGAGTAAAAGGGAAATGGGGGAGTTATAGAAAAGACACACTGATGTTGAATTTAAAAATATAAATATATATATTTAAATGCTTTGAGCATCACAGACCGAATTAATTTCATCTCCGCTGTATTGTTGAGCAGGCAACATCTCAGTTGGATGCTTCAAACCCCAGACAAATAACTGTCGATCTGCATGCTGGGATGTCACCAGGGTTATTCACCAGAATATATAGTAATTTAGGTGAACCAAACCTTTAAAGATCAAACTGAGTCATGAAATGCTGCTCTTTCACTTGGTTATTTGTTTGAGGCTGTAAAAGATTAATTATGTGCCTGTGTGTGTGTGGTTGGGCCGTGACATAGTCAACAAAGAAAAATGAGCAACAAAGCCTTCAGCAGAGATGAGGATTGACAGCGGCGACAAAATCAATATAACATGGAGCACAAAGAGCGTCAAAATATTCATGCAAAGTACTGATTCTTAGAGTTGTAACGCAAATTGTCCCATTTTAACCACAAAATAATGCAGAATTGGATATTTCCAGAAGATAGAAACAAACACCTCTGCTGCAGTATACGGGGTTTGACTGTGTGTGTGTGTGTGAGAGTGTGCGTGCGTGTGTGTGTGCGTGCGTGCAGGGTGATGGTTTGGCGTCTGTTTTGTGACTGTTGAAGATGATGAGACGAATCTGGTGCTCGTCATGCTTTTTTCTATTTATCCTCTTCAAAACATCTCCAGCTACTGTTTAACCCAGGAGTGCTTTGGACCTCCTGCAGAGGAGGAGGAGGGGGAGGAGGAGGAGGAGGAGGGTGGGTGGGGGTGGGGGGAGTAGGCTGCTGCCTTCGGGATGTGTGTGTGTGTGTGAGAGAGAGAGAGAAAGTGAGTAGAAGAGGGCGGGAGAGGCCATCTGTGTGAGGAGTCTCATTACCAGGCGTGTCAACCAGGCATGCTCTTTATCAGCGACAGAGCTCAGAGACATCAGGAGATAATCAGAAAGAGGAGAAGAAGAGGAGGAGGAGGAGGAGGAGGAGGAGGGATGAAATAGAGAGCAGGGAGAGGAAGGAGGGGTGCGTTCAAGGGTTATTAGGCGTTGGAGGAAACGTCAGCGATAGAGAGAGGGTGGGTGAACAGGTAGATGGAAAGTTCAGAGAAGGTGGTTGAAGCAGCGAGACGGAGGAGAGGAGGGAGGGAGGGAGACAAACAAAGACAAGCTGAGCGGAAATGGAAACTGTGGAAACACTTGATTTGTTATTGAATGAGACACTTTACTTAGCTACATTACAAGAAAAATCAAGCAGATTGCAAGATGAGCACAATTGATGGTGAACAGTTATTGATGAATCATATGGTTGATTAAAAAAAGAACAAAACAAAACAAACTGATCATTTTGATTAACCCAGTGGTTCTCAACCTTTTTTGGCTCGTGACTCCATTTTGACATCACAAATTTCTGGCGACCCAGAAATTAAAGCAGAAGGAAGTGGAATGTTTGTGTTAATATAAGTCTTAAATAGTAATATCTTCCGACAGCAATCACTTATATAGTGTTTGGTCTGAAACACGGGTCTGTCAGTCACTCTGCTCTGCTGTAAGCTGAGGAGAAAACTTCTTGTATACTTCCTTGTATCCTACAACCTTTATCCAATGAGGAGAGAGAACGGTATGAAGGGCTGTGTGTGCAGCCAAGGGACGCCGTGAATGTGGTGACGTAGGGACGAGGGCGGGGACTGCTAACTCCATCGGCTGACAAGAAGTTAGCCAAAACGACCGGATCGCTTACTTCTGCTTTAAAAGAATATTTTTATCAGTCTTTTTTTTTTTATCAATTACTAGACATTTCAGGCGACCCCATTTGAATTCCAGGCGACCCCACATGGGGTCCCGACCCCAAGGTTGAAAAACACTGGATTAACCGGATCATTGTTTTAAGTCCCTGAAAATCCATGTATTTCAATTCAGTCCTCTTAATGTGAGCACTCAGACACCACATAAACATCATTTTCTATCATTTTGGTTCCTTCTCATGAGACGTTTTCTGTGTTTTAGCCACAAACATCAAACATTTGCTGGTTAAAGGCTCCAATTATGAGGAATTGCAGCTTTCCTGTGTCGTATCACTAGTCTGTAACATCAAATGTCTTTCAGTGTCAGACTGGAGAGTTGAAGAGAGCTGCCATCTTGCACGTTTAATTGTTATTCTCCAACCATTTTCTGACATTTCATAGACTGATTCAGTAAATCAGTGTTAAATGTTAGAGTCAATAAACGTAAAGTCAAACTCTAATTCCTGGAAAGATCCGGTGCAATCAGCAGAGAACAAACAAAACTGCTGAATAGTTTGCGCAGTATGAATTCCTATTATGCTCCTTTTTAAAGACCCTGTTTATGTATGCTGTACATCGACGTGCTCCTTTTGAACTCTGACTTTCTATCACACGAGAGTCAGTGTGTGTGTTGCTCGAGACTCTGGAGCCAAGCCAAACAACTGCATCGATAAAAAAAAGATGGTGTAAAGTCAAGGATGTGGCTGTCGCTGGGGGAAAGTCTGCCAAAAGTTCTGAGAAGTTTTAGCCCATGAAAAAAAGTTGACTTGTTTTGGAGTTTGGTGTGTATGTGTGTGTTAATGTGAATGTTACCAACCGAAATTTGCATGAATGGATGTGAAGTGAACTCACCAGAGACAAACAGTGTGGAACAAATCCAGACAAGGGCTCTGAAGAAACTGAGGAATCAACAGTTTCACTCAGTTAATCTTTGTGACTTATTTAAAATATCACTGTCCTGCAGAAACCTTGCGCTGCATCTTTAAAGAAGGAAGGTGAGAGAACTGATTGATCTCCTTGTTGATGTTTATCAGACTCAAAGGTGCAGGCTGGTCCTGTTAAGTAGTTTCTTCTTAGGAGGATCTGTGCTAAAATACATAAAAAACGTTCATTTGTAGATAAAAGGTCTCCTCCGAGCGATACAGATACGTTTATGTAGATGTGGATTTAACCAAGGTGGGCTAAATGCAATGTGATGTGAACCCACCAGAGGTATCACACTGTGAATGCACTGTGAATCCAGAGTGGGCTTTTTAAATTTTTTTATTTTATTTTATTCTGCCCATCAGAGAAATCACCATTTTTATGAGGTGAATTCATCCCAATGTCATAATGTTTCTAAAATATGTTGATCTCAGTCTGCTATGTTAATGTGAAGTGCAGCCGAGCTTAGCTGAATGGATTTGATGGAATACACCAGAGGGGGAAACGCTCCCAGACTTTTTTTTTTTTTTTCTCAGACTGGGACTCAAATTCAGTGAATATTATCAATGTGTCCCGGAAAATCAGATGAGAGGGGGGGATGGAGGGGAGGAACAGGAGGAGGGATAATGACAACGTCTAGACTAGTTTGGTTAATACTGCAATAACAGATCTTAAAAATTACACAAACATGCAGATTATAGGTAGTATATTATAAAAATGTGATCAGCATCACTCTGTTTGACTCTGCTGCTGTCACTGTGATTGAGCAGCTGTAATGTTGAACACCATAGACAATTATATTTTATTGGCAGGTTTGATTTAGAAATGCTATCCTGTCATTGGCTGATTTATTGCAGAAATACAGTATAATGTTTGTTCAGTGGGTTCACAACACTGCAGGACCGATGGATGGGGGCTCAAGTGTGTAATTATTGATTATCCGCTTTTGCCTTTTGCCCCTTTTTGTGATGATTTTTATCTACATTTTCAATGTACTGCTGCACTGAGGCCACTTTGAATATTAGAAGTTATTTATCGTATATTTGTCACAAGTGTTTCAACCATATCTGTTTATGAGGAATATTATCATTTATTGGTTATCAGGAATTTATTACTCCCTAGTATTGCTATCAGCATTGAACCCCAAAAATCCCATATTGGTCAAACCTTATAAAAATACTTCATTTGTCCAATAAAGAGCCCAAAACTATTGAAATTAATGTAATGCTGTGGATTATAAGAAAATCCCCATGATCTGTGTTTTTCGGTGTTAGAAAAGAGTCGTCCTGTAAGTCAGGGTTTTATGGGTTACATCTCCAGCTTCTTATTTCCCACTCAAACCTGTGATATTTGCACGTGGGGAAAAAAATGTCACTTTGAATGAATGTGTTCTCCGAGGCCTGTTAGCCGCCGTGTTAAGTTGTAAAGAACAAGGACGTTGAGTTTTATGTCAAATCTCTGAGTCTATTGCAACTGACAAGTGTGTGTATGGGAGGTAAAGGGGAGCTGTGGTGCAGCGGCTGTGGCGTTTTGTTTCTTTTGCTTTTTAATTGAAACAGTCAACGTTCAACACAAATCCTTCATCATTCATTTGGCCTGCGACCAGGAAGGAGAGTCGCTCTTGTTTTTGTTTTTAATGAAGTGCAATTTTGGACTTTCACATTTAACCACACGCTTGAAATGCTGTGTATGTGTGTGTCTGCTCATGTGGAGTAAATGTAATGTGTTTAAAAGTAATTGTATTAAGACAGACTTGATATATGAGATTAAAGTCATGACAGCACTTGTATTATGTATGTGTGCTTGTAGTGGCCTGGGGCTCACTGTCATGCTGTGTTTGTGAAGTCTAAGGCGGCTGAGAATTAATCAAGGACATCGAGTCAAAGACATAGATCACATGAGCATCAACAGGTGTGTGTGTGTTTGTGTGTGTATGTGTGTATAGAGGATTCCTGTGGGAGCTAAAATTAGCCAGGTGCTAAGTTGGGCCGGTGGTGTATCCTTCCTGTCAATAAGAAAGAGAGGAAGCTGGAGTTTGCTGTGACTCTGATATTCTGAATCTTAGTTTGGCTAATTTTTTCCCCCCCTGACACTCGTCACAGAGTGGGGCAGAAGTAGGTCAGGGAGCTCGCTCGCAGCTAAATGATACCTGCTGCTTTCAAAAAAGTAAAGTATCATGCACTGGTGATATTCAAACTTTTTTGGGGGGATGTATCAGGAGCGGTGCATGTTGAATTTTAACATAAATGAATCTTTGCTGTGTTAATTTAAAGATGCTGGTGTAAAATCTGTAAACAAAACAGCCTGTAATCAGATTGACTTAACATCTCCTGAAGCTTATATGATTAATTTGACATTAATTTGTTTAATTTAGACAGGAAATGTGCAGATTAGACGTTTTCCCATCTCAGTCAAAGAATAAACACCCACCCACCCATCGTGTTCTCTACGCCAGGATCTATGGTCTCAGTTTAGACAAACAACAGGAAATGACTGGAACAAGATAATTGACTTGACCATGGTGACATTTGTTTATTGTAATTATACAGACGCAACCCAATTAATTTGAGAATAATGTAATCCCGCTGATGTTCATGAATTCAACGCTGTCCTCTGACGGTGCATAAACACGGCGGCGTACATAAACACAGACTAATGTTTCACACATGCGTGATGAGACTGTGAGAAAACATTTGGCTGCGTTTGTTTTTGCATATTTTATGATCTGCATGTATCATTGTTTGTATATTTGTTAGAGCACACGCTTGTTGTTAATATTTGACTTGTGCTTTCCCCTGGTGGGGCCGCGCTGCCTCCGTACAAAGCAGCATCTCCTCCACCGCACGAAATCTAGGTCTGTGCGAGTGTGTGTGTATAGCCATGAGTGTGAGTGTTTCCCAGCTGTTTTGTTGTCAGAACAGCATTGATAATGCTGAGGAGAAAATCAATAGTTAATTCTACCAGGGCCACAATAGCTGCTCTGCCCAGCTCCACTCTACTGTGGGCTTTGACACAGAAAGAAACAGGGCATGAGTTGATGAATTGGTAATTGTGTGTGTGTGAGCTCATACAGGTTGTGAGTGTGTGAGTGTGTGAGTGTGTGAGTGTGTGTGTGTGTGTGTGTGCACCAGCTACTGCAAAAAAGACTATTTACAGTATCTACAAAAATAAGCAAGACTACAGTACGATATGGATTTGTAGAGAAGAACGCGAATGTTGTGAAATATCTTGGACGACGACTCCCACTCCCAGAGTTCCCTGTTTTTCATTTTCTTAATTCATCTCTGTCAATTCATCAGGGCTGCGTGGATGGAAAATAATGGGAATTATTCTAATGGCATTGATGCTTCACGTGAAGAGGCTTCAAAAATGAATCTTGTGGATTCACGTTGTGTGTGTGTGTGTACTTCAACTTGTACATTTCAGAGGGGCAGGAATAACAACCAGAAATGACCCATCTTCACTCTGAAGCAGCGGCTCCAGTGGAGTTTGATGGTTTCACTTCTCTGACCCGTTTTAGGTTTATTCACAATATCTTCATCTGCTGCTGTTGTTGTTGTTGTGAGTGTATTGTGCTTCAGTGGAAACTTTTGGAGGCAAACTTGAACAGTAAAGAGTAGAAAACAGGAGTGACGTCATCATGAGGAGAAGACAAATCTGAATTGCCGTGTTAATTGAAATCAATCACATCAAATGCCAAAGGCTGCTACTAATGTAATGAACAGATTATATTAATCTCCTAATTGTTTTCTTAGTAATTGCGTCTATAAAATGTCTGAAAAGAGAAAAATATCTCAACTGTCCAACAAGAACTTTGCAATAGTTGGCATTTTTTGCATTTACATTGCATTTCTTTTGAAAGATTTACTAAATTCTGAATGTATCACAGTAGGAAAGTTGTCTGATTGACTGGTTAATACAATTTGAGCGATTTTCTTGAAGCTGATCTTTTAAAATATTGTATAATCCTGTGTCTTTTGCTTCCAAACAAGTCGGCATTTAACTTGTTTCAAGTGTTTGATATGTTCCTACATCTTGTACATGTAAAATGGACCATAGATCATACTATAGTATCTGTGTGTGTGTGTCTGTAATGGATCAACATATTCTGGATGTATGTTCTCTATGGGATTTCCCACTGTGACCTTGTGGTTTAAAACACTGCAGGCCTGACATACAGATGTGCAGCTGCTAAAACAGGGGCTCCTGACCCTAACACACATATATACACACATACACAAACACACACACACAAACACACGTCTGCAGCTGCAGACTTTGGAATGACCTCCGTTGGTTCATCTTCCTTTCTCTGTGTCGTTCTCTCTCTCTTGCTCTCTGATCTTTCTTGGTGCTTATATTTTCCCAAGGAGCTTCCTGTGGTAACACATGGTGTCAATAATGAGCCCCCCTACACACACACACACACAGTCACACACTCGCAGACGCTCTCCCCTCCTCCCCCACTCATAATCCTTCATCCCCTCTCGCCCCCTACTTTCTTTCCTGTCCCCTCTCTGTTCCTTCGTTCCTCCCCTCCTTTCACTCCTTGGCCCCCCGATCATCTTCCTCCTCTCTCTCTCTCCTCACTCCTCACTCCTCTTTCTTTCTCTCCTTCCTGGTGTAGACATCCTTTGCTTGAAGACACACAGACTAGACATCGCATCACATTACATCACAAACTGTTAAATATTGAATCATCAAACCAAAGTTGAAATATGTGTCGTATCCCAGAGCTGATATCTGCATTGTTGATGAAATCCAGACCCCAACATCTGTATTGATCTTTGCAAAAACAGTCAATATTTCAGGGAAAACATATTAATTTTGACCAATGGTGGACTTCTTACAAATTCTCTGTGCCTCCATGTACATTTCCATCCCCCCCTCATCCTCCTTCTCCACCTCCTCCTTCTCTCCGCTCGCTCTTTCATCCTGTGTATGAGCACCAACTGACAACCTCTGCAGCCGTAGCCCGGCTCAGCGTCTGGCCTCAGTTTGTTTGTCTTGCTACTCCTTCACCGGCGGTTCCTGGAGGTCTTATTGTTTTGTTCCAGCTCAGATCACTCCGGTTAAAAAAAAACGATGTTTATCCACAGCGAAACACACTGAGAGCAGGCTGTCTTCTACAGGAGAGATCTGTCTGACACAGGCAGGTCAAAGACAAAGACGGCCATAAAGCAAGACAGACAGTTTGTTGAGTTTGGTTTGTGTGTGTGTGTTTTTATTTTTTTTTATTTTTTTCAGTGTTAAACTTTGGGAAGTAGTTCTCAGTTTGTTGATTTGGTCTGCGGTTGTTTTTCCTCTAAGCTCTCCTCATGGTTGAACTAGTTGAGGTAGCTTACAGTAAACGTCTTTAGATATATTTTAGTTATCAGCTTTATACTATTTTAGGTTTGCAGCAAATAATCCTAGGTTGAAATTTACAAATTGGAGACGGAGAAACTCCTCGACTCAAGGCGCGCGTTTGTTCAGACTCTACTTGACAAGATCAAAAAAGACTCTGCAAATCTGTTTTGACTCGGTTTTGACACTAATGAGTCATGACTTGGTTTGTTGAATACTGAGATTTGACATCTCTGTATTTCCTGGGAATTCTTTCCAAATGTTCGTCTTACTTCCCTCCCGGAAAAGAAAAAAAATCTCTGTGAACTGGAGATTTATTGCACATCTTTGTCCCTTTTTGAGTTTGATGTATGTACTGACACAACAACACATATACCAAGGATGGAGGAAATCTGGATCAGGAGGCATGATGTGAAGTTATCAGGGGTTTCTTTTTATATGAATGAGCCCATTTATGATTACTAATCTTCAATGGGCATTGGTTTTTTCACCATCACTGGAAAGATTACATTACCCTACTTTCTGACTTCGGTGCTATTCCTCAGGTCAATAGTGTAGAAATACACAATTATACTCACACCATTGGGGGTGTGGTGATTGGCACCTCCCTTTGCTCTCTTAAACTGATAATTAGATTAATAGAGAAAAACATCTAATCATCTTCACTAAATGTAACGTAACAGATGATAGAAGCTTAAATTGCACATGTACAGTATTGGAGCGTATGAAGCATCTTAGTGCAGTTTTGTGTGTCAAGCAAACAGGAGATGGAGGGATGATGCAGCCTTGACGCAGAAGAACTTTCAAACAGATGCAGTCGTAAAGATACATTTTGATGAGTCTGTTTACAGCGACTTAAAAACTTCAAGTATCAATCACTTTGAAGGCAACAACTCAACAACTCAAAAACTGGTGGCCGTGACTTCTCTGCCATGTATTTAACTTTTCACACACAGTCTGTCTGCACATGTTGATATTATTATCTGTACACATCTGTACAGTCTGAGTCTCTGACTTTGTTGTGGCTTCATAATTGAGTCAGCACTGGTGAAACAGATTTTTTAAATCCTAAGAAGTCTAGTGCAGGTTTTAGTTTAATGTTTTCTCTTAAGGCGTGGAGAAAAAATCTTTAGTAACATTTGTGTAATGCATGTTGTGATTTATGTTTCTGCAAAAACATCTTCAAGCTCCGAAAAACAGACACCGACTCCATTTGAAGATCATGTTTCCAGAGCTGGTTCTGACACTTTGTGGGTTTCTGTTGTGGGTGGGTTTGGTCTGAGCTGAGGCTTCTTGTTAGACTGAGGTTTCTTTAAAGTCCTGTATAGATTGATATCGTCTGGTTTCATTGGCTGCTAGAAATCACCAGTTTCTTCACCCACGACTTCCTTGTACAACACATGGTCACAACATGGTTTTCAGTCTGTGTGTCTGTGAGTGTGTGTGTGAGTAACAAAGAAAGACTTGTTGGAAAGCACCTTTGATTTGTTTTTGCATCTGTTGTTTCTCAGTGCGTCCAGCTGTGACAATTCTGTGTCATGACCTTCAGTATTAAAACAACCTCTAACCTCTCACACTCTTGAACTTTGACCTTTCAGGGTCACTGTCCTCTATACCCCATGTGATCAGGACTTGTTCCCAAGGTGTAGTGGTTTGAAATCCTTCCAGAGCCATATAGAGAGAGGGTTAGGACCGGTTTGGCTGAAGGGAGGGGTTTTACAGACGGGCAAACATGTTTTTTTTAGTAAGTAGTTTCTGTGCAGACTTCACCGGGAGAATCAATCCCAGAGCTAAATTAAAACACCTCAGGCTAAATTCTAGATAATGTAAAATCTGAGTATTAATACAGTGACTGAGTGTAGTCGTAACTGGATTTCAAACCCAAAAGACACACCTATGTAGCCTGGTTATACTGGGCTCCATCGTCCAACACTAGACAAATACTGATTTTATTGTAATTTTAACATTTAGAACAAAGAAAAGACTTAAAAGATTAAAAAAAGTGAAATGTACTCTGTCTGTGACCAAATTCAAGATCATGAAAATGTGAATTACTTATAGTTGAAATGCTCGAGGTCCTCGTTGGACACCGTAAACTTAGTTTGGCAACAAAACTTTTGATTAAAGTCAAATACGCGGCACAGTTTGATTGACAGGTGGATAAATGAATGAGTGAACGTCTCGGACTCCAAACTAACCCAACAATTGTCGTCTTCTGGCTTTAGTGACAGATCTGCATGCAGAGCACACACAGTCTTTGCGGCACAGCTCCTAGATAGTTTCACACACACAAACACACACACACACACACACACACACACACGGAAAGAGGCAGCAAACAGAAAGGCCATTATTTTGGGGCTGAATGTTGTGTGATTGAGCTGATAAAGCATCAGACGACTAAGAGACCATTAGACTGGCCTGGTTAGTTATGGATTTAACATTTATACACACCTCTCACTCTGTATGTGTGTGTGTGTAAGAGAGAGAGAGACAAGGAAAGCAAAAAACAGGCAGAACCAGAATGAAGGAGTGTGGTTGTGTATACATTTTTACCTTTCCATTATTCTATTTCCTTTCTCATCAATAGTGTGTGTGTGTGGAAGTGTATGTGTGTGTGCAGAGAAAGTGAGGGGCATATTCTGTATGTAATTTCACATTTCCATTATATTTTTTGTATTTCCATTATTCTGGTCCAAGGCAAACCCACAGAGAGCCTAATGCAGAGCAAATGTTCACATCTGACACAAGATGAAATATATGAAAAATGGTGTGTGTGCTTGTGTGTGTGTGTGTGTGGACGCGGGCCACAGAGCCTTTGCAGCCCTGCAATAATAGACCAGTGACACTCGGGAATTTTGAGGCGGCGGGCTGTGATTGGACGAGGCCGGTGTGGAGTGAATTATTCCACAATGTCTTTTCCTGTTCAGGGCACAAAGAGGTTGGCAGACATGTAGCCGGGGTAGTCTTGTGTTTTGTTTTTTAAATCACATTGTAATGGTCGGTCTCATGGAGGCCAGGTACCGAGGCCAAAGACAAACAATAGATAAGCTAATTTTTGTGAAGCTATGAGGAACGGAGCGTCTTGTTGGTGAGCGATGCCAGCATCACCACAGAGGGAGGACACTTCCTGTTTCTAGGTAGTTTGATGACTGGCTACACATCTGTAATATCTTATGGTTGTTGCATAGTTATCAACCTTTTCAGCCAAAGATCCCTGAGTGAAAGGCAAATAATAGCTTGGTTTTATATAGAGCCTTTCATGATTGAAAGCCTTTCATTATTCGAACCGCCAACCCGACCACATCTACCTCCTTTGCCACTGTCGCCCCAAAGATCTACCTACTGTAGATGTGTAACAGCCCAGATTGTATATCCAACTTGAGATCATTTTATTTGGGTTGACTGTATTTGAATGAAGTCCAGCTTTCAAACAAAGACAACCAATGATTGTGCTGTAACTAGAATTTGAAAGCCACAGCTTTCCCAACACATCACAGATTCAATTCTAACTAAATATTGAATTTCTTTCCAACAAAAAAATAAAGGATTGCGGCCTATTTTGCATTTTTATGAGGAAAAAATACACACTTCTTTTTCCCATTCTGGGTGAAAATTGTATATTTTCTCCTCCTTTCATGGGGCCTCCTCCATTACAGTTGGGTAGTCATTTGTTTATTTATTTGAAGAAGTATTTCTTCTTTTTGTATTGCTGCTTCTTCGTCTGCCTGTGGAGTCAGCGAATAAAAACACAGCGCCAATCACTGCAACCCACATTGTGGTCAAAGCTGGAGCTGCATCTTAGATGCCAGAAATAAAGCCCCGTCCCTTCCATCTTCGTTCATGGTGGTCATAAATATATTGTTTATCTTCACGATGCACATATTCCTGGGCATCAACTACTTTAACTATTGTTATTAAGACCTAGTGTGAAAGTCTTTAAGATTTACCAGTTGATGGCGATTGATGGGTTGGCCACCTCCGGCTTAAAACAAAACATCCAGCTTCAGATCTCAAATGATTTACTCCTTGATCAAGTAACTATAGGTTAGAATTCATTCTTTATAGACTGTGCCAGGGCTGACTTCAAAACCTGGAAGTTTAGCATTGGCTGGTTCCCGGAAAACAAAGTGAATGGGATTTTTGCATTGCGTTTTGGATTATGTCAGAAAAAAAGCTCTGTGGCTAACACAAGTCTATGATACTTGCAAGTTTTGTTTAGCAAAATAATCTTCACATATGAACACAGTTAGAGGGTTAGGGTTAGGGTTTGAAGCTTAAATGCGATCGCCATAGGTAAAAACGTTAGGCTTTAACGGACTACTACACGGTCGCAT
>NC_140930.1:10202035-10297577 GCF_045865225.1 Trachurus japonicus
CTAGTGTTGCACCGATACCATTTTTTGGCCCCCGATACCGATTCCGATTCCCGGCTGTGCAGTATCTGCCGATACCGATACCGTTCCGATACCACAGTTTGGAAAAAAAAATATATAAGAGCTTTTTTTCTTCTAATACTATAATCCAGTAGAACTTTTTTATTGCCTACCTGGTAAAAATGTTTAAGTAACACGTTATTTAAACTTTAAATAATGTTGAGGGTCCAATGTAACGCATTTTTACATTTAGGAACAGTAAACACACCCCAAACATTTTTCCTCTGACTTGACCAACACAATAGATTTGATACATGAAATGGTCTTTCCTGCCACTACACTAATGATTACTGTATATACATAAATAACAGTAGCATAAACTAATTGGTTGAACGCAGCCTGATGTAAACATTAATAAACTCAGTAACCAATCACACAGGCAACTCCATGCTGTCCATGTGTGATGTTCAGGGACAGGTCTGAAGACAGAGCTCTGAGGTTGAAGTCCTATAATAATGAGATGAGATGAGAGACACCTGTGACAGTGACAGGTCTACTCTGTAGCTTCGTCTTGACCACATGTCAGCTGATCAGCTGCAGCAGAGGAAACTCCGCTGCTCTCAGCTGCACCGCAATGAGCGCTTTTTTTTTTTTTTTTTTAATTAAGCTCCGGTAGCGACCGCGCCGACATAGCGGGATCTCTATTTACATGTGTGCGCACCGCACACGGAGAGAGGAGGTGAAAAGAGACAACACTGTTACCTGCTGTATAGGCTACTGGCCAAAGACCAGTGTGTAACGAGTGAAAAATCCGCCGTCACTGCAGCCTGAACGCAGCTCAAATCGACCGGTGTCTGAGCACGGCGAACAAGCTTTGATAAACACACCGGACCCGCGTCGGTTTGGCAGCTCAGTGACGGCGGCTTTTTGACTCGTTACACACTGGTCTCTGTGTTTTAGCGATGGTACAGCCTGAGGCCAGTATACAGCAGGTAACAGTGTTGTTGTCTCTTCTCACCTCCTCTCTCCCCTGTGTGTGCTCAGTGCGCTGCTCAGTGCGGTGCGCACACATTTAAATAGAGATCCCGCTACTTTATGTCGCTTTGCTTGTTTACATTTCACAAAAAACTCCTTGAAAAGGATTAACTGCAATTAATTGAATTGTTTACATCCTTACTTGGCTTGGCATGCACTGAACACGTGTGATCACACAGCAGTGAGTGTCGGGCGAGAGAAGACACAAGGCGCAGCGTTCATATCAGTAAATGGCATCGGTGCTTCATTTGTTTTACTCGTCGATACCGATGCCAGCATTTTAGTGCGGTATCGGGCCCCCTACCGATACTAGTATCGGTATCGGTGCAACACTACAGACGTCACCACCACTAAACTTTAGACTGATTTCGGCCACTTTATTTTAAAAACATTGTATCATGGGGAAATCGGACTGTTTTACTTGATGAAGACCCATAAATAAAATAACATACATCCACTCTCGCCTGTTAGGTGGTGATGATATTTAATGTCCCCGACAGGGTTTGTAGTCGTATTGAACAACTTATTAGCAACCGCCTTTTTTACGACACATAAAAGCTTCAAAATTCACAAGTAGGGTATTTACTGACATGTGTTATGTCGTAGAACAAAACCTGAAACTCGCTTAAGCTTTTTATTTTTTATTTTTTTTACAACAAAGAACAAATTTATTTTAACGAACTACAAATCAAACTATTTACAATAAACACAAAAACATGAACATGGGAGGGCAGGTTATGGGGTGGGAGGGTTAGAGTTGGGCTTGGCTGGTGGCTCAGGGGTCGGGGAAACTTGAAGCATCTCCATGTTTTCATCTGCTACATGACAGGCAGATGCCAGGGCCACCTCCAGCTTCTCCTGTAACATTTTGTTTTCACAAGACAGCTTTTCATTGACCCGTCTCTCCTTCCTCCATTCAAACACTGCAAAGTCTGCCCTTGTGGCCTCCGCCCGCCGGAGCCGCTCCTTTTTAGCAAGGAGTGCCATCACTTTATCAACAGCTTGTAGAGCATGTTGGTATTTGAACTCGGGTGACAAACCCACATCCTTGGATTCATTAGTCACTAGCATCAGGTCCTGCCGGACGGCCTGCAGCTCCGGGTCGTCGGGCATAGAAGTGATTTTGTGTGGTGATTCTTCCATTTTATCTCCACCGGTTGCTCGGAAATAATCGCTTAAAGCAGAAGTAAGCGATCCGGTCGTTTTGGCTAACTTCTTGTCAGCCGATGGAGTTAGCAGTCCCCGCCCTCGTCCCTACGTCACCACATTCACGCGCATCCCTTGGCTGCACACACAGAGAGGACCGCCCCTTTATGCCGTTCTCTCTCCTCATTGGATAAAGGTTGTAGGATACAAGGAAAGTTTTCTCCTCGGCTTACAGCAGAGCAGAGTGACTGACAGACCCGTGTTTCAGACCAAACACTCTATATAAGTGATTGCCGTCGGAAGATAGAACTATTTAAGACTTATATTAACACAAAAATTCAGCTTACTTCTGCTTTAAGCTTTTGACAGTCCTAATTTGAGGTATTTTACCAAAATCCCATTCAAAAGACGTATTGACTTTTAGACGAGGGAATTGGGAGTGCTAAAAGTGCTAACAGAGTTCCAGTTTTACTGGCAGACTCTATTTGCTGTTTATCTGTAGACTGCAATTAAAAATGGACTTCACCCATTGGTTCCCGAAGAGCAGTTCACCATCTTCCATCTTGGCTTTACCTGATTCCTGCCAAACTCACATCTAAAATGGGCAAATGGTGTACAATGCTCACACCACTGTCACTTACACACCCTTAATTACAAGTAGCTTTGATATTGAATACAACTGAAATGCGTGAGTTGTATAACAAATATTTCAGTTTTCCCTCCATGATGGTCTTGATAAATTCTTTCCTCCCACCGTCAGGAATGCGACTCTGATGCCAAACACCTGTGTCTATAAACTCCTCCATCATAGTTAATGAGCCAAATTTTGAGACCAATCATTGTTTAGAAATGTAAAACAAATGTTTGTCATGCAGTGAAAGGAACTGATGTTGGTCACAGGACAGATGAGTGACCCTTTGACCTTGGAGATTCCCCCTGTTGGGATCAGTGAAGTCTCAAACCAGTCTGTGTGCCGTAAATCAGGAGCGCAGCGGTGGACTCTGTCAAACAATAGGCAGCGTGTTTGGGGAAGAAAAAGTTTGAAGACTTGTGAGAAAACATTTTGTCTGTCAAACCACGTGTTTTCCAGTTTTTTTTAAATATCTGTTAGACTCATACTTGATGTTTCTTCATGCTGACCTTGTTTGGCCCCTCAGAGGAAAGCCGACCTAAGCATTCAGCCGAGCCCGAGGCTTGTTCTGACAGTGGGTGGGAGGTGGGTGGTCTGTCAGCACATTTATTCCTAGAGGAACCCGTTGCTCTGTTCTCGCAACTCAACCAGCTCATTGTCCTCCACTTGCTTGGACCCTATTAACAAAGACTTCTGTTGGTTTGACTTGTAAGGGTCGTACTCTGCTTACTTTTTGGTTTTTCTGTTACTACAAACCAAATCTGCTTTTGCTTCCTCTAGCTAGTGTAATATCTCCGGCAGTTTCAGCGCTGGGTTAAGATTTAGAGTTTCTAACTATTGGTTCAAACTGTGGTTAGTTATCTGATGAAGCTGCTTTTGATCAAGTGTAATTTCTTTCCTGAAGCTTTTGGCTCTGCACACGCATTCCTCAGTCCACGTTGTTGTATTTTTCTGGCTGATTGGCCAGATGTTATGTTGATAGTTGTTTTATTTGTCTACAGTACAGTATATCTGTAATATAGCAGAAACTTCACCCTATTTCTACACGTCAGCTGTTACATGGAGATTTTAACGTTGGTCACAAAGGGAGAAATCTATCATTGAAAAGTCAGGGATGAAAAGAAACGACCTTTGAAGTCCAGTCTACAGTGTAGATACAGAGAATTAGTTTTCTGCCAACCGACCCATGTTTGTCAAGGTTTCATGGTGAAGAAGTGGGGTTTTGAAATGGCTCGTGCCTTTTGATAATGTTTAGACAAAGTCTCATTTTTATGAGCCCTAATATGAAGTGTGAGACCGATGACTCACTATTCAGAAAACTGAATGGGGGCGGCTCAACGGTCACGACACATGCGGTAAATCTTCATCATCGCTGGTTGTATCCCAGCCAGGAATCTCTTTGTCATATTGAACACATAACCTCTTACACTCATGATAAGGTTTGACTTGCAAACTCTAAATAATATGTTTTGAATTGTATTTCTCTCTCATTTCCAGACATTATTTGTTATTATTTGCAGGCTGCACTGTAACCAACAGCTGAGTAACACAAATCTACACTCTGGAGTCCAGACAAATGCATTGTGAGAAATAATAGAGAGGTACCACAGAGGAAATACAAAGGGACTGAGGATGATTTAGAAAAATGGAATAAAAGATGATTACAATACTTAATCTCAATTTAACTGCTGCAGACCCTTGACCAGCTCATATTAATAATATCTAACAGCACAAGCACGTCTTAGAAGCTGCGGTGATGTCTTTTAATCACTCTCTAGGGTTTATGCACACATTTAAATGAGCTCTTTATTAATTATTCCATCGAGTTGCAGTTTGAAACAAAAGTGTTTTCTCCATTTTTTTTATCAGCATGTGGCTGTAATGACGATATTACATATTACATATTACTGTAAGCACATGTGTCTTGGGCTGTCTCATACTTATGATATTTCTCTTTTCTATAGTGTAGTATGGTATAGTAAACTGTGTCTAATGCAGAAAATCCAGCTGTTTTCTTTCAGACCCAACAGCTGTTCGTCAACCGGGAGTAGTCTGAAAACTTAAGAGCTCTCTGTCGTATCCTGCTCCGCTGTATTTCCGTTTGGATCTCTATTCCAACATTATTGGACACCTATTTCACGGTTGACATTTACTTTCCATGAGGGGAGAAATGTTTCATCATGCAAAAAAAAGAAAAAAAAAGCAAAGCCTTGTGATATTTTACAGGTTTTTGCACCACAATAGTTGAGTTGTGATGGAAAAAAGAAAAAAAAGCATGATGTTTCTGTGATTTCCATACTGATTCAGAGCAGAGCACTGGATGGGAGACTTTCTTTTATGGCCCTTTACCTATAGTCCTGCTCTGCTGACGTGCATTTGTGTGTGTGTGTGTGCATGGTTCGTGTGTATTGCTGAGGCAGCAGGTCTGTGTACAAGTGGGCCGCTCGCAGCACTAGCTGGTGATGCATGGAGGAATCAGAGCTCCAATAATGAGCGGAATCAGCCTTTAACATGGTAATGTGTCATTTAGGGCCTATCCATTTAGCTAATGACTTGCTTCCTTTTGAAACCTATTAGCAGTAATGGTAAATAGCAGCTCCCCCTTTCAACTCGCATCTGATCTATTCTGTTTCCCTCCTCCTCTGTTAGTCTTCCTCCACACACTCCACCTCTTCTCTTCAAGTACCCCCCCTCCTCCTCCTCCTCTTCCCCTCTCTTTTTCATCGCTCTCTTCTCTCTTATCACATCATCCTCTTCTCTCCCCGCTTTTGTGTCGACTCTTTTTCCTTTTTGGCTGTTTTCATTAGCAATCAATCTGCCAGTTATTTCCTCATTCAATTAATTGATCACTTTGTCTCTGTATCAACAAATACTGTAAAAAAAAAGGCGTTTTAAACCACAACATGTTTGTTATTTTGCTTAAAAATGACTTAATTTCTCTCCTCTCCTCCTCCTTCTCCTCCTCCTCCTCTCTTCTCCTCCTCCACCTCCTCCTCCTCCTCTCGCCCATAGGGGCTCATTCATAACATGTACCCATTACCTACCAAGCTATTAGGTTTGCTAACAGTGAGATCCATTGGGTGAAAATCAATGTCTATCCAGGGAGCAGTTTGTCTGTAGCGCCACTGTAATGAATGCTATATACTCCTTCACACACAGCTCTCTCGCTCTTCTTCTCATACACACACGTATACACACACAGGTGTAGACTGAGTGAGCACCTGAGCTTTGTTGTAACGGATAGTTTTGTCAACCATACGTCTAAACTTCAGTGTGAACAAACACACCGCAACTTGAAGAAGCATTGTGGTCGGAGTCTTATTCTTCTCTCCTTGTTGACTCAAAATAACTTAGTCTGTGTGCACTGATCACTGTCAAAAAAATAAAAAAATCTAAATTTAAACCCTGCTATCAAAAGACTGAATACCTCCATAAAGCCCTGTGGACATACTCACGGTGCCTGTGAAGCTCTCTCTCTCTCACACACACACACACACTTACACTCATACTCACAATGTAATGAATTCTGAATGAATTGTGAAACGCACATTTCAGCGACGCTAAATCTAACCTGCACATTTCCTAGGCCGGGGCAGTTAGCAGTAGCCACGGGGGGCGGCGGCGGCTTAATAGCAGATGTGCAGTCATCAGTGCTGGTTAGAAACGATGAGTCAGCAACCTGTGGTTCAGCCTCTATCACAATCCATAGCCATCCTTTTAATGCTCTGTGTGTGTGTATGTGTGTGTGTGTGGACCTTTTTAACTCCCGGGAGTTTCCTGCACTTAAACACTCTTGTTAAATACACTTACTCTTCTGTGGTGCAACTGAAACCCAGTCCATTCATCACACAGAGAGGAGGAAAAATGTGTTTTTTTTGGAGATGAAGTGGTTGACAGGTAAAAAAAAAAAAAAAAGAAATGTTGGTGTAACTTCCTCTCTGCCTCTCTTGGTTGTACCACGGCTCCCACACTGGGTGACAGGCTCCCTCTGGGGACCGATTTCCACTGAGGGGCCTTTTGACTTGTCAAACACAGGTGTAACTATTAATATTATTAATTGCTGCGTTGCATAAAATAGCTTAAAGGCAGCCGACGTTGATGTTATCAGTTCCACCTGTTCCTTGCTTTTCCACTCTTTTCCTTTTTTTTTTTTCATACAGTCCTGCAGGCGACGCTGTCATCTAGACTCCCGAGTGAGAAGACACAGAGTAGTTTGAGAATCAGTGTGATATAGAAAATATATCTGTGAGGAACACACCAGGGATGGGTATGAGTGCTGGAGGACTTGTTGTTTATTATCTATCTGACCAGCATTTCACAACTCATGCACCTGCTCATGTTGTTTTTGGCAACAATAACTCAGTTGGCATTATGTGCACCATGGCAGCTGTTTATGTTTATTATTTTCGTGTTAAATATATGATTTAGGCTGTTGATTAAGGGACGTTTGATGAAGGCAATGGAATAATACAGTAGAAGTGACTGAGGTGGTTGTGCAGTAGACAGATGTATTTGAGATTCTACTTGATTTCTATTGGCTGTTTATGAAACCATCAGACAGTAATGTTGTTCTCCTACAGCCAGACATACAAGCTTAACATTGGTTCTGCTTGAGTTTTCAGCCAGACATTTTTTTCAGATCTATCTAACTTTATTTGTGTGGCACCTTTCATACAGGTGATACCAGGGTTAGACTACACAATTTTTTTTAAAATTCACGATAGTCATATGTCGGATTAAACGATCATAGTGCTGTGAATTCTTGCCATGTGAGTGACCACACTAGAAGGTCCACCCTGACTAGTCGTTGTGGGTTGTCGTCATGATCGCTCGCAAGTTCAGAGGTCGTTAGGGAGGCGAGCAGGCGGTTGTCAATCATGACTATAGAGGAACAAGTCTCAGGATATGTCACACTGGCCGAAAAATTTAGAGAAAATTCTGACATGCCAGACTTTGTGTGTCGTGACGCCAGATCGCTGATCTCTGATTAGAGTAAATGGTGAATGAATTTGAGATTGCAAAAGTGCAATAATAAAAACAACCAAACAGTGCTAAAATAAATCACGATAAAGAGGTAGAATCTTAAAACTGCTCTCACACACTCTGTGGCGTCTGTAGAAAGAATATGATGTGTCTTAGATCCAGTTTGAAGTTTGTATTTGCAAACTAAACATCTTTGACTTATTTTCTCTATACCATTACAAGTGAAAATGATAGACGTAAAAGTTAATAAAAACGTCTGTTCCACAAGCGTAACATATTCTCTCCTGTCAGCAGATTACAAACCCAGTATGTGAACCACCATCTAAACATCTGTTCTGTGTTTTTGTTGGTTTGTAGTGGTGTTATCCGTCTTCAGCTGTCAGACTTGTTTTGGCCATGTCTGCTGTCAACAGACTGTAAAACTGTGAGGACTATAATCTTAAGATCTGAGAGCAGCAGCACAGCTAACCACGTCTCCCCGAAACTAACTGAGAGACTAATGGCAGCAGCTCCGGCCTCCATCCGTCTCTCTGATGGCCACCTCGCCATATTCTCCTCACTACTGTGAAGAAGTCGTTCCCTCCGGAGGAAAACGTCGGAGATTAATTGGTGGCCTGCGTATTACTCACGATTACTTGGCTGTTCTTTTTTGTACATATTTAGTTGATTGTACCCCGTGGACCCTCCCACTCAAGTCTTTTCAGCCAATTGCGCAGCGGTTTCCTCTGTCTCTCTCTCTCTTCCGTTGTCATTCATAAGTCATCTGAATGGGTAATAGAGGAGACGCCACGGCAAGAGGGAAGAAATCACCGGGAAAATGAGAGGAAAAATAGAAAAAAAGCGAAACAGTATAAGAGACGTGACGCCGGCCGACGGAGATGAACAACATTAACGTTGTAGCCCGTTGTGTTCGGTTGCAATCTCCGTGGTTACCGCTCCTTCCTGGAAGCTCATGCATGTCCATCTGGATTTCCAATTACCCACAATCCCTTGTGACCCCAGCCGGGCCCGCGTCTGGTGAATGATGTTATTTCCTGACCTGACAAATACAAAACACACTCAAGATAGGCAGACCTGCACACTCCCAGTGTGCTTCTACGTAAGCACGTGTACAATCCATCATCATCATCACACACACTGTACACTCTCCTTATACCTTATCTGTATATACTGTATTAATCTACAGCTTCTTGGCCGATAGTGTCAAGATAACATTAAAACTGCTGCTGTATGGACATGAGTTTGAGTGTTCGAAATAACATTTTTTTATGAGTTAAATCAACAGTTATGTCACTCAGTGTTTCCTGGCTGTGACTGGAGATTAAAGTTTATCGTTCCAGATTTCCATTTCCCACTCCTAACCCCAGTAAAAATGTCTGCTACACTTTCAAAGTGCAGTTAATCATGATTGTTATATACAAGAAGTGGAGGAGACGTGCTCATTAGACTGTATATTGCAGTATATGGATGTTTTACTAGAAAAGTTACATTTATTCTCTTTTGAACCCATTATATCCATCCATAGTGTAAATGTTTAACTATTTACAGAGTTAGATTTGATCTCTAAAGGGTCAATGAATGAGGTCACTGTAGAAGACCTGATCAGTCTGCACAGATGTGGTTCAGTTGGGGTAAAGGAGGCAGAAAGCAGTGGCCCCATTGGCCCTGAGGGACATGTGCTAGAAAGGGGAATGGGAAGCTTTAGGGAGTTCCTTGTTTACTTGTTTTGGTTTATGTGCTGTAATGTACTGATCAGATACATGAGTTCATTTATTATTTGGTGGTAAATCACCATTTAACTAAATGTTTTATTTCTCTTGAGGCATTAGTACCTCACTTTGGTGCCTTTTTAATTTAAAAGCTGCACTTATTCTGTTATTCCTGTAAATTGTCCATTTATTATCGCAGCATTTATCTGCAAAAATTGGAAGAAAACATGATGAATGTGTTTCAGTGAGCAGCACCAGTGCTACTTGGGAGGAAAAAGTTAGTTTGGACCTCTGAGTCACTGCGGTGAGTAATAAAACAAAACATTTTTCTCCAGAAGTGAATCCAAGGATGAGTGAAAACAAACTTATAATCCCATGTTCAGTTGTCATGATGAGGTTTGGGAGGCCAGGTGTTGGCAGCCGTGTTGGACAGAGAACATCCTGTAGCCACAGGCGCTCTATTACCTCACACACCTGGACGTTTGTCTCTCCACTTCGCTGCCAAATACGTGAACTGCTTTTAAACTAGAGAGACCACGATGGCATGGGATCACAGCAGCTGAGACGCCCGTTGGGCTGTAACCCATGAGATTTCTGCACGAATCTGCGTTGTTATAATGAAAAAATCCCATTTTTAGGGGTATTTCCTTTTTCATTGACGTAAGACATGCAATGCAATTCAGCGCGCCAAAGTGTCCGCTTATCCCTTTATCCAACTTGTATCGTGACAGTTGAAAAAGGAAGTCGAGTGACGGAAACAGCCTTCAAAGTAAAAGTTGAGATGTGTGAAGTGTGTTGGCTGCAGTAAATGAATGGAGCTTGAAACAAATAAATTCAAACTTACAAACAAAAAGCTTTGATAACATAATTTCGGCTACTTTACCACAACTGAGATTTTCTAACTTTGTAGTGCAGTCACAGACACATTGCTGTTATTATACACACAAACACTTGTTACTTTATCACATGACAAGTCTGGTCTCATGGGCACCTCTGAATGATTTGGATCTCAATGCATCTCTAAAGATTTGATGCTACCATGCAAACAAAGACAGTCTCACAGCAGGGATCCAGACTAACTCCTTTTGGTGCTTTTTACTGGAATTTATAAGCAGAAAATGTAAATGCACGCTTTAAATCGACCTGAGATTATTCACATTTTCCCCCCATTCTTTTTTTTTTTAAAGTATATTTTTCGGCTTTTTGCCTTTATTTGATAGTGATGACAGTAGAGATAGACAGGAAATGGGGAGGCTGAGAGAGGGGGAATGACACGCAGGAAAGGTCTGCCCGACACGGGATTCGAACCGGGGACGCCTGCGGCGAGGACTGTAGCCTCTACATGGGGCGGCCGCTCTACCCACTGCGCCACGCACCGCCCCACATTTTCCCCCCATTCTAACCATATCACTGAAAATGTTATATCAACTTGCAGAAATTACAATTTTCACAGAGATACAGGAAGTGTCAAAGCTTTGTTTCATTTGTTGACCTTATAGGAGCCACTGATGACCTCTTCTTCTTGTTTTTCGACAATTGGCATGGCGTCCAGCTCTGTGCTGCGTTGATGACAGATGACAAATCATTCCCGGACCCTTCCCCCTCTCACTATCTCAAAAAAAAAAGAAAGAAAGAAAAAAGGCTGCAAAATGTGATCATTTGGTCACAATCCATTGACATAATACATTGCTCACCTCACCATGAACAGTCAACTTCATCTGTGCAAACCAGCCGACCCAGGAATCTAATTTTCCTTCCTTCTCCTAACCCTAAAACCAAGCGTTAACCCCCCAAGCAGCCAGACCACACAAGTCATATTCCCATACCAACCTCATTTACGCTGCAGGTGATCTCTTTATCTCATCTCCTGGGAGCACGTTACTAAGCAAGAGTGGTCTGCAAGATCCTATTCTATTCTATCCCATTCTATTCTATTCTATTCTATTCTATTCTATTCTATTCTATTCTATTCTATTATATTATATTCTATTCTATTCTATCCCATTCTATTCTATTCTATATTGTTGTGTGGCTTTGAGAAGGATGTAGTTGTTGTAGCCATGAGAAGGGAAGATTAGATCCTCTACCAGTGATAAATCTCTGTGGGGCCGGAGGTCAAGCTGCTCTCTCCTGTAAATCTACTCGCTGGCATGTTTTCATTACCAACACCAACATCTCCCCCATTTCCCCCCAGACAGCAGTTTTGTGTGTGTATGTATGTGTGTGTGTGTTTATATGTGGGTGTGTGTTGTGGCCTTGGCTGCAGCCTGGACTGTAAACAGTATAACCAAGGCTAGTGCAGATGAGCCTCTTACTTAAATCATACACAACCACACACACATACACACAATGCTGTCTCTGAGGTGCTTGTAGATGATTTAACAAAGTCCTCATCACTGCCTCATCAGGTGTGAGTGTGTATGTATGTGTGTGTGTGTGTGTGTGTGTGAGAAAGAGAGAGTGTGTGAGCAGTGAGTCCACTGCAGGGTAGATTTACTGCCGGCTGGTCTGAGCTCAGCTAAATCACTTCAACCACTTATCCAGGAATTATTACACATAAACATTCTCTCTGTCTCAACCTCTTCCCTGTTATTTTATTAATTTTTAAAAAAGTTTTTCATGCAGTGTGGAGAACTTCACATTTTCTACATCATTGGTTGTTGTTGTTGTGCTGCTGAGAGTCGACTCACATCCTCAACAGTCTTTGGAGAAATTAGGGAGGATACAATTATTAGGATTTTCTTTACACTCTGTGACTCACTCTGTTTTTAATTTACTAGGTTTTGATATCCAGATTCATTAGTAACATGACACTGTTTGCCCGGGCAGGACTTTGTTGCTATCAGGGCTCTGGCCCTTTTAGATGTTTTAAAAAAAAAAAAGAATATTATTATTCCGTATTTTAAGCAGCAGTTTTCATCAGAGAAAGTCATTAAGTGTGAACACAGCCGAACTTTATTTAGCCATTAAACCCTGCTGGATTAATTTGGGGGGTATCTGTGTGTAATGTTGATAAGCTTCTTTGGCTAATGTAACTTAATTCAATACATGATATCCATGGAGGTTAGCTAGATTAGCAGTTTCTTTTGGTGGCAGAATTGGGGACATTGATTTTATCTTCATAGCTCTTCTGAACATCTACAAGAAAACCCTGCAAAAAATAAACTTTATCCAAGACTTGTAACTTGCTTTTTCCAAGTGATAATGGTTAGAATTACCGGCCCCTGGATCAGCTTGGTTATCAGCATCTTATCCAAAGTTATCATGCAGTTGAATCGGCACCTGTAACCTTCATTAAGATAGGATTTATCACAGGACTGTGGTGTTATCAGTTAGGTGTCCTTTGTATGTTCACATGATTAATGAAGCCACAAGTTAGTCACACAAGTAACTTAGGATGTTTTTTTTTGTTAAAACTGTCCTCAGAAATACAGATAGATTTCAAGCTGAAATGATCAGTGTATAAGTTAATAAAATATCGATTTTAGTAACTTGAAAGGGCAGCACATCCCAAATGTTCAAGTGAAAAAGCAAAAAATTGGGATGTGCTGCCCTTTCTAAGTGTTTGAATAATTTCAGTCCTAATTGAAATGTTTACATAATTCATTACTTTTTTTTTCAAAGCCATGCTATCATTTCAGCATTTGAGTATCTAACAAACACAGATTTACACAGTTTTAATAAGTAACAACTGTTGTCAAGCTGACTGACATGTCTGAGTTTGAGCACCTCTCTCTTGAAATTGAGGATTCTTTGTTTCGCTTATCTGTTTAAACATTTTAGTGGCAGTTCTGCCTCCAGTTTCTGAATGAGTGGTGTCAGCCTGACAGTTACCAGGGGAATGAAACTTTCTCCTAAAGAATGTAAAGGCAATAATACCGTCTTGTTGCTGAACCTCTTTACATTCCTTCAGTATAATGTGCTGCTACATCCGAGTCTGCAAAATTAATTTCAGCGCAGAGAGAATCAGTGTGGGTCTCCTGGGAGAGCGGTTTAGACCTCACCCCACCCCCAGGATGGAGCACAGTGGTCGCCGTGGCCTTGTGCACACATGGTCAGTTCATTGACATTATGTATGTGTGTGTGCGTGTGTGTCTAAGTAGGGGATTAACTGTCTATAACTTTGTGGTTTTCCTGTTTAGTCTGAGTTTATGACCGTCTGGAAAAGGACAGCACTTACAAAGATCAGCAATACACACATAAACACAAACACAGACTGACAACCAGACGCACTAACACACCCACACACACACACACTTAAGCGTCTCTTCTTCCTCCAGACTGTGACAAGTTCATGGACATTAGGAACAGGTCAACATTTGGGTGCAGTTGCAGAAACTCATGTGCAAAAGCATGAAGGTGTCATTTCAAATATACAATAATGTGAAACATGTGCAGTGATGGAACTAATTAGTTTTTATCAAGTACAAGAAAAATAGTGGAGCTAAATTAACAACACTAATATGATGATAATGACCTGTCGGACTCTGTTTCTTTGCATTATCATATCAGCAATTAAAAATATACACATCTACCAACAGCAGATATAATATGTGGGACGGCGCAATAATAGGAAAGAAGGAAGAAGTTGTCAGACTGCTGTGAGTCCAAGGAATGAGATTTAATTTATAGTGAGACAAAGGAAGTGCGATGGTTCAATGTCCTGACCCGTCTGATCTGCCCACCATCTCCCTCTTTTTTCCTTTATTTTCTTTGTATAATAAGTCTTTCACTCCTCTCTTTAAAGGCAGGGTGACTGTGTACTTGGCTTTTTTCTTCTTTTATGAGAGGGACACACACACACACACACACACACACACACACACACACACACACACATACAGACTCCTGGGGCAGGAAGTCCTAGTGAGAGCAGGATGTTGACTTAGTATTCATTTCGACTTTCCCTCGAAAACCGCTGGAGGTCAAGAGAAGAGAGGCTGGCAGATGTAAAGCTACAGATACAGACGGGAAAACCAGAAGTATAGATCAGGTATGTTTTCTAACTCTTATCACACAAGGCATGGAAAAACAAGAAAACTAAAAGTACATACTGTATTTATCTTAAGCAAAGGTAGACGGATGATATTGAGGGGAAATGGCAAAGACAGAAGAAGTTTGGCAAAGACAGAGGAAGTAAACATAAATCTAAAATGTTCACTACGGCTAAACTCAAATTAGCCAGAAAATGTATACTGTATATTCACCGACACTCGTGGACGAAATGACACTTTAACAGGGCTTTTGACTGCTTTTTATTATACTTTATGGCAATGCACTGGTTGTACACATTCCCAGTGTGGAAGAAAATAACAGGTATTTTTCACAACTTAATTCGCAATTCATCATCTGTTAAAGTAACTCAGTTTCTATGACAAAAAGTGGTTCTATCTATGATAATGATAATAATAGTAAATGCTACTTACAGAGAACTTTTCATACAAGAGATGTGGCTCAAAGTGTTATAAAATATCAAATCAAATCAGTCAATTACTGATGTTAGCGTTTAGCTCAAAGCTAACTCTACAGATTACTATTAGCCTAATGGTAGGCTACCATAACTAGCTATATGGTGCCAAAAACAACTATTTCAACAGAATTTAACATTAAAAATGGATAAACAAGTAAACCAGTGTGTCACTCAGAAGATATTGTGAGTTGATGTTAAAGTTTGTATCGGTGCTGAAATGGAGAGTGACAGAAACACAGAGCCAGTCTATGTCGGGAAAAATTTAATTTGCCATCTATTAGAGAACTCATTCATTTATCCAATGTGTCAGTACAAACTATGTTGCCATAGAAACAACACACAGAAACCAGGGAACATTGACAGCTGAGGTGCGTGTGTGTGTATGCCAATATTACACACCTCTTCTGCAGCCAGGCCAGGTTGAAAGCCAAGTGTGTGTGTGTGTGAGTGTGCTGTGATTAAGATGAAGACTGATCACATGCTTTATTTAAACCTTCACTTGTGATGTTTACAAAGTGATGCCGGTCGTGCCTCGGTTCATTTCCCGCTCATTTTACTCAGAAATGATGCTTTTTCAAACTTGACTCACCTCTGTCATAAGACTTGTGTGTAGCGTCACTTATAGTACTGAAAGAATTGCTGTTATTTTTAGCTAAAGTTGCATGTATTATCAATTATCAAAGAGCTGACACATGTTGTTCCAGGTTCCTATAGTGATCCAAATATGACCTGTATATATTTTCAATCAAGTGATGAATGTTAAAACCCGAAAATAACCACATTTTGATTTATTCTAAAATGTTTAAACTTCACTGTCTTGATGCAACAAACTTTTTGAACCTTACAATCATGATTTAATTTAATTTAGGATTTAATTAGCATAACAGATTTCATTTTGTGATTTAATTAATTAACCAGGTAAATTATCAGTGACATCTTGACCTGTCACACTTAGTGATCAAGCTCTTTATTATTATTATTATTATTATTAAAGCTGGTTTGCGCTACTTCACTTATCTTTGTTTTCCGAACCTTCCGATAATTGTCTTGTTATCTCTAGCCGGCAAATTATTATTGACTTATTTTTTAGTTATTTTGGGCGACCACAGTCAGTTACCATATGGTCTTCAGAAAAAAAATCCTGGTTATCTACTGTGATTGCTAAGAAAACACATATATATCAAGATAACAAGGTAATTACGCTCTGACTTCAGGTACGGAGGATAAAAATAAACAGAAGAAAAATTAATAAAATTGCAGCATCTAATGTATCAGCTTCTGTGTAAACAGTAGGCTCGGTAGGTGAAGGTGTTTTATTATCCCCCTACATAAAAGCTCCATTTCTCTATAATGGAAACCTCCTGTGTGTGTTATTCCTACTTTTCTCCCCCATCACCGACGCCTTGATGAGAAACAGGCACTGGGAGCTTGATATACTATACCGTTGCCCATAAAGTTGGAATGATTTTGTTTTCAGACACATTCTTCCCTTATTCCTATAATCACAGTTGACCAGGTGCAATGGTCACATACTGAGTCCCAGTTACCCAGGTGAAACCTATTCATGCTTGTGGACAGCATGCCACCATGACATCTTCATGCATTGATCCATGTTGGGGATGGCCATACTCAATATTAGTGACAGAGTAATATTGGACGTTTTTATCCCGTTGAATATGCGTTTCCAAGGTTGAAAAAGTGAAACAAAACCCTCAGTCTTATTGTTCAATACCCCTCAATTTAGTTTAAGCCTGAATACACAGTTTGCAAAGGTTAATTGTGCATTGCATTTTCACAATGATATGTTTGGAAGATACAGTTTTGAGAAGATTTACACTTTATCTATCAGGAATAAAGCACAATGTCACAATCATTTCATGAAGGGGTTAAAAAAATATTCCAACTTTACTGGCAACTGTGTATAAAGCAGCTGAAGCGGACACTAAGCATTGTTGTATCTGAGGGAGAAACTACTACGCATCGGATGATTGGTGATATTTCACTGTGGTCATGATCAGACTCACACACATCATAACCTCTCAGCGCTCTCTGAACAATTTCGGCTTCTTTCTTATTGTCGTCGTAACAAGTTTTTCCGTATCCACGTAACAAGATAATTCAGCCATGATCTGCAGAGTGTGGGAGCTGATCTGCCCATGATAGGTTTAAACTTACACGAGGACGTTTTTTTCAGAATTATTTGTCGACAAATCTGGACCCGAGTGAAATTCTTCATCTCCGTCCTTTGTAAAACGGTGAAAATCACATTTCCTGGATTGATTTGCCTGTGAAACTAGAGGAGAAATGACATTTCAGGTGTGTGGAGCACGTCGGAGCGAACAAAGTAGATTAGGTTTCCAGGCGACGTCCGTCCTCGTTGTCCAGGACTGATGTCTTTGTATGTGTGTGTGTCCGTTTGTTTGTCGGAGTAAAGCTCCGACCGATGTGATGTAACAGGCTGGAAATACATTTGGCTAAAGGGTGCATATGTTTTAATTGTCCATAACACATTTGTAAATATATATGTTGTGCCGTGTGTGTGTGTTTCATTTAGTTGGATCTCTGTTTTATGCACACGCACACACAGACTCTCTGTATGCACTATAGATTTCTATGGGTTCCTTGTTTTGTGTGTGTGTTGGGTGTGAGTATACAGGATTATCGCAGTCTCATCCCTCATTCCTCTCCTGGCCCTGACCCTTTTAAACAACACTCTATCTTTCTCTGGGAATCCCTCCATCCATCTCTCACTCTCCATCAATCTTTCCATCTTTCTCTCCATCCATATCTCCCTCTCACCCCCCCTCGCCCCAACTATTTGGGGATGGAGGGAGAGATAGAGAGAGATACAGAGAGAGATGATCCTGTCGTTTTCAACCTTCTTCTTATTCCATCAAGCACACATCTAGCCTCAAAACTCAACAATAACACATCCATCACACACACACACACACACACACACACACACACACACACACACACACACACACACACACACACACACTCACAGACACACACGCACACAGCAGGGCAAGCAGTACAGAGCAGAGTCATCCCCTTCTATGACATAAAAAGCAAATAAAGTTTTATTTATAATATAATGTAATAAGAAACTTTTTACACAATGAAACAAATCTGCTGTCATCCAGAGCTTGTGGAAATTCAGTCAGTGTGGACGTTTTCCCCTTAAAAGTAGATTTTTTTAACTCCCCAAACAAAGTCTTATTGCCCTTTTTACAACACTGATGAGTCGCATGATTCAATATCGTCCATCTGTAAACACCAGACATGTGCCGGTGCATGTGATACCAGCAGTATACATCAAAAGCAGGATCTAAGAATTTCACAGTCAAAACATAATTGTTTAATTCTTTCCCTCTTTTCAGTCTAAAGTTAATACTGTTTGTGGTTTCTATGGTTACTGCTGGCTGCTCAGCAATTTGCCAATAGTGGATAATTTACAGGTGCATCATCATCTTAGTGAGAATATCATGGAGGTCGACAGTGTAGCTACTGAACCAGACGAGAGATCATTGAGGCTCAGGAAACCTTTGCAGGTGTTTTGAGTTAATTAGCTGAGTAAAGTGTGACACCATTAGGTTACGATCATGAACTTTTTCACTATATTCAAATTTTTTGAGATAGGCCTACTGAATTTTGGGGTTTCATCAGCCATAGTCATTACAATTAAAAGGAATAAATGAACTTTCTACTTTACTGAGATGCACTTGTAGATAATCCAACTTTCAACCTTTAATACATATGTATTTTTATAAAATATTTGTGAACGGACGCTTGATTTGACATGAACACACAATGATTGGGAGATTTATAGGTGAAGTGAAGTTCATTTTATTTATGTAACTCAATATTCAAAATCAAAACCCAACCTTTACAGTCTTAACAGCTCTACAAAGTGTCACACAGCTTATGAGACTCTCCTGAGACAGGGATCGAGGGGAGAAAACAAGATTTATAAGAGTTTGCTCTCACCAGTGAATAAATAACTATTTGAGCTTTCAGCCACATCTCACTTAAGCAGATGGCAAAGAGATGGTTTAGGTTGTTTTTTATCATGTAACCACTTCAGTTTGACTTTTGGGTCATTTAATAACAGGTGGCAACTGAGCGAAGTCCATGTACTGATGAAGCTATGACTCCAGGGTGGAGCGGCCAAGTCAGTGAACTTCATGACAAGGTCAAAGTTGAAACGTCCATCTGGTTTACTTGATGCTTATAAATTATAATAAATACACATATATAGCTTAGCTTATGCTTAAAAAAACAAAACGAAACACAGTTTCTATTTCATGTAGGCCTAGGCCTAGCCTAGATGAAGTTGGGATATTGTCTTGTAATCAGGATGTTGAACTGGCTCCTTTAGCAGTGACATTGCCCAGTTTCCATGAAGGGTACTTATGCATTGACAGCATTATAATTTAGCACCTTGTATTACAGTAAATCCTCGGAGACATCCGGTTAACAGAGCGTAGACCAGGGATAGAGAGGCCGACGGACAGAAAGACAGACAGGAAGACATCCTGATAGACAGGTTTCCATGGTTATCAGAGCAGAGAGAAAGGAATGGAAGATGATCAACCTGGGTAAGTGTGTGTGTGTGTGTGTGTGTGGCACCCCCAGCGCTGTAGGCAGACAGCCATTGTGTCCTTGTCATTCAGCGGATCTGAAATCTGAACCCTGTCTTTAGCTCGTCCTCTCCATTTCTCTGCTTTATTGTTCAACATTAAAGACGAAAGAGACAAATATGTTATCGGTGCCCAAGTCCAGAGTCAGACACATGATCAGATCCTGCCAACATATAATTTTTGATCTTTATCACAAGTTGCTATGACAGCAAACAGATACATGATGGACCCGTGAAAATCTGAAAAGAAATTGCAGCTGAAATGATCTCAGTCGGTGTCTGTATTATTTTGTGATAGCAGGATTTAAACGGTGTCCAAATCTCTTCTCTCTCTGTCTCTCTCTGTGTCCTGCTGAAGTGTGAAAATGTGATTGACATCATCACTTGGCAGCTTTTATTTGTTCCAAGTGTAACACTTACTCTGTGTACCACCTAGTTAGAGCTGTTTGATGCACTGAGCCCAGATTTTTATCACCATTTTCTTTTTTTCTTTTCAGTGATTTAAATAGGTCTGGCACTGTTTTCATTAACAGCTGGTTGCAGGGACATCCAACCCAATCAGAGCTTTGCTGGTGTTTTTTATTCTTAGGAATATGGGGGGACATCTCCTTAAAAATGGCGACACCCGTGGATTTGACTTATACAGGTTCATGTTGTTGTAAGTCCACTCATCCATTCATTGGCTTTCCTGCTTATACTGGGGGGGAGTGGAGCCAATCCATCACAGGGGCCGTCATATAGAGACAAACATCCTGGGAGGAAACTGAGAGACATTGAGAGATCCCACAGAGGCACAGGGAGAACATGCTAACTCCATGCAGAGGGGGATCAAACCCAGACCCTTCCTGCTGCGAGGCACCCAGGACGTCATCTTGCAGCAATAACAACCCCTAAACCATTCTGTCATTAAGTGGCATGACCAGTGTGAACTGTTCCCAACAGCTGCTGCTGCTGCTGCAGCTTCTGTACAATGACGTCAGTTGGACAAATATGCTTCAGATAGTGAGACCAAAACAAAACTAAGACCCTAAAGCCAAGCTACCGGCTCTGAGAGAGAGAGACGGAGACGAGGCAGAGCTGTGAGCGGGGGTAGCGCTGATGTCTGTATGCTAACAGTCTCACTGTGACAGTGTAGCTACTGTAGCAGGTATCGTGTGCACCAGGTTATATTTGTGTTTTGGCATGCCGCTAGTTGCTAATTAGCACCGAGCTCAGGCACAGTGCTCACTGTTTTGCAGCTGAGATAGTTGAGATATTTCAGTCTTTGTTAAAGCTGCATTGTTTAAGCTGTGTTGTTAGTGTGACTAAACCCCCCCCCCCCCCCCCCCCCCAACCCACACAGAAAAAGACAAAACATAAAGACAGTAAACAGTGATATATGACGATTCAGTCTGATTATCCCGATGTGAGCAGATCAGACATGAAGACTGGCAGCAGCAGCAGCCAGTAAGTCTGACTCAGAGTTTGTAAAGGAAACGGACGAGGAAAACTTCATCCAACTCTCTCAGATTTAAAGTGATGCCAGGGAAATCAGACCAAAAGTGTGTGGTTGGTTGGACTTGGAACAAATGAAGTTCCCATCCGAGAATCCCTTTCTGTGATTCTGTAACTCAGACATGCGGAACCGATGTGAAGCTTAAGGTATTAGCTGTCTCAAATCAAGGTAAAATGACACTATTAGAGATTGCACAGTCTCCCACACACATTTGTGAGTGTGTGTGTGTGTGTGTTGTTGGAGACTCTTCCAGGTTGTGGATCAAAACCAACCCAGGAATAATCTGGATATTGGCTTGGTTTCCTGGCAGAAGTGGGAGGTGGTAGCGGTGGTGGTAGGTACAAACAGTGTGGAGAAGAAGGAGAAGAAGGACCATGAAAAACATGTTCATCAAAGCAACAGTTTTGATGTTGTATTAAAGCCTTAAAGACGAAGATATTTTTTATATTGAAGTCTTGTTACAGGATTTTCTGTTTTTGGCATCATGTCAACAAGATGCTGCGTGAAGGCAGTGGTGTGCTGAATAGTTCTCTCTAAGAGTTGCATCTTTTTCCTGCTCAGACAGGAATTAACAGTCCCAGATTTCACACTCTTCTGGTGTTTTTATATAAAAATGTAAAAAAAAAAAAAAAAAAATGGTGTATGAGTCACAACAACAAAATAACGAGCTAAAATAGGCTGAAAGCTGCACAGAGCCGCAGAATCGGATGCTTTAAATAAATACAGGCTTCACTGTTAATGGTAATGGATGCAATAATGTTAAAGTATTGAATCTACAATTTGCGTAATTGCACAATGGAAACTCATTAGGGAGTCAATGTTTTCTGTTACAAATCGTCTGCGTTAAAATAAATCTGTGCTTCCTCAGTGGTTCATATTCTCACGTATCGACTGGTGGTTTTGGAGGGGAAAGTGTGTGTGTGTGTGACTTAGTGTGTATACAATGTACTATGAGTATGTGTGTGAGAATGTGTACACATGTTTCTGAGAGAGACTTTGGGTGTCTCAGATGTTCTTCACAGTTCATCAGTGGTGACATCTGGCCAAACAGCTGGGCTCATCTGGACACACACACACACACACACACACAGGCAAAGAAGACACGCACGCAAAGACACACACACACACACACACACACACGCACACACACACACACGGAGAGACTCAGACAGTCCACACTTTCTGTCAACAAGTGTTTCTCTCCTTCTTCCCTTGTGTACAGTTACTGTTAATGAAAATGCATCTGTGTTTACATTTACATGTTAGTGCTCATGTTTTACTACGTTGACCCGGCTTAAACCAGAACTGAGATATCTGACGTAACACAGCACATTCACGCTTTTTATACGTCTGCGTGTGTGCGTCTGTTTGTGTGTGTATGTGTGTGTATTTCCCAGACAGGAAATGTGAACCATGTGTATGTTGAGCAGTACTGGAGTGCTTAAACTTCTACATGCTTGTCATTCCCTTTAAGACTAATGCGCTTTTCCTATGGGAACGGCGCAGCTGAATTACGGCTACAAGCTGAATTAAAGAACAATATTGTGCGAAATTCTCATGGTGCATTTGTGGTGTGATGAAATTTAGACATAAATAAAGATCAGTTTGTTTTGAGCTCTCTAACCCCAGAGGAGGTTAAATTCCCTTTATATCCTCGCTGGGTAACACAGCCTACTTGGTTCACTGGCTGTTTTGTGCACATACTGTAGTGTTTTTATAGGAACAATACCACCCATGACAACATTATCTATATGTCTAGATGATTTTCCTATACTCTTGATGATGATTTACAGGCTTTTCTTCACTGTAATTGTACAATTTTGTCTTGAAATTTGATTAAATGAACACATAATCATTAGCCGTGACCTTTACAGCAAGTTCAGCCATTTTTTCCTTGTCAAGAAAAAGCTACAGTACAGAGCATGTATTGTTTTCTCTGGATGGGACGAGGTTCAACCTTTTTACTACCTTTGTGATCTCAACTGTGGCTGAAGTACACTCCTCCTCCTCCTCCTCCTTAGTTGTGGTCATAAGAGTTGAATATAATTCCTCTTCTCATGGACATTTCGAGAAGTCCGCCCTTAAGGGTCGCACAAAGGAGGAAACTGGATTCGCGCGTGTGTTGTATTTACGGCTTCTCATAATATGGCCTCCCACAATATCCTGGAAAACAAAAAAACAATTCTGTTCTCCGTAATGTCTCTAGCAGTGAAAAATATCCATGAACGGGAAATGGGGAGAAAGAAAAAAAAATTGCTTGCACCACATAATGTAAATGAACAGTCCTTTGATATAGTAGCTTTACATCGCCCCAAAGTCGACACTGTTGAAAGCTGGCCAAAAAAAATGTGTTTCACTCTGTGTTCTCGCTTTTATCTGACGATAAAGGGGAAAACATGGCTCTCGGTGTCTTGTTCGGGGGTAGATGATGTTAACTGCATTAGACTGAACCAAAAATACACCGAGATTAGCGAACTTGGATGGTAGAAAACACCTGCCCTCCCCCTCATGTTCCAGGCTAATTACTCACAACCTCAGTACAACAGAGGCACAAGCGTTCGCTGGCTTAGTTGGAACAAGGCTGCATGGGGACTGACATCATTTTAATGATTTGATACACAAAACCTGTATGAGAGCAGAATGTGCTGGATGTTCCTAATAACCCCCCTCTGTAGCATTTTTGGCATTTAATACTTTTTTTTTTTATTATTGCTTTGATGAAGGGAAACCAGCCTGACCTCATTTAAAGAGCTGTGAACAGACTTGAAACTGTGATTAGCGATTATCTGAATACATAATTAAGCTGAACTTGATGCAGTTTCTCTGTGTATTCATGTTTTTTTTGTTTTTTTCGGGACATCTTTATGATATTTCATGGATTCATTAGAGTAGTCTGACATCTTTTGGAGAGATCTTTGTTTACTGTCAAATAAGAGGATGCATATCAACTTCATCTGTGTATGTCGAGCATAAACAAGTGTTTTTCTTTCCAAAGTGTCAGACCTTTTAGTTATCTTTTTGTTTACTCCAAAGAGAGAGAATCTGCTGCTGCATTTTTTATATCTGGCAGATATTCATACTAATACATCCTTGTGTGTGTTTTCTTCCCAGGACTGTTTCCGGCTGTGTTGAACCTGGCCTCCATGGCAGACATATCAGCCAACGCTACATGTGGTTCAATGGGTCCAGAGATGTTTTGTAAGCTGGTGGAACATGTACCGGGGCAGCCTGTTCGAAACCCTCAGTGTCGCATCTGCAACCACAAGAGCACAAAACCGTTTGGTAAGAAAGATTCATGCACATCCATCCACACACACACACACACACACACACAAGACTTATAGGCTGGATGATTACCGTAATTAATCACGCTGGATTAGTTAATTAAAGCCCGATTAGCCAGATGTTAACCAATCATTTTGTCTGAAGTGATAATTACCGAATGAACTGACGAATCAATCGCGACATGACAGGGTGACAGTGGAAAATTAGCCCGCGATCATAATTCAAGCAGCCAACTAGACACTCGGCTATTTAGTCAATGACTCAGTTAACTGTTCAGCCGGTCATGTGGCCGATCAGTCAGTTAGTGAAGCGGTCAGTCATTAACTAACTCACCAGTGATTAGTCAGTCAACGAACCTCTGAGTCGGTCATCAACAGGCCGGTTAGTGACTCACTTTGTCAAATGGGATGAAGAAAGGGAGATGAGGAAGTAGAGTGAGGAGAGAAGGAAAGGAAAGAAGGATGAACAGATATTGTATCTTTGGTTATACTTAGATTATTTTAAGAGACAAGCTATATAACTAAAAGGAAATATGCTCATTTCCTTTCTTGCTTAGAGTTAGAAGAGAAAATCAAAACCATTTTTATATCTGATTGTTAATTTAAAATTCAGAGACAGGCGATGGTGCAGCTTAGTTCTCAATAAACATGCAGGTGGAAACAAGTCGACCTTGCTCTGTTGTTTGGGATGAGTCACCATGAGGTTGACAGGCAAGTGCATTAAAAAACGTGACGTAAAACTGTTTTTTTTTCTGCCTTGAAGTCTCGAAAACCATCAGATTACAGAGTCATGTTCTCATTATAGGTTTTCTTCTTACCTGGTGCATAGAAATACAGTTTTGTCATGAATAGCCAGGCTACTGCTCATGTGACAGACTGGCAGTAAACCTCAAAATGAAACTGGTGTTTATCCATTGATGGTTAACACTTACCGTAATTGCTTCGTTGTTAAGTCAGGCTAACTGTTCTTAAGGACAAAATCTTTATAATCTTCTGCTTTTACCGACGATGTAAAGTAACGTGTAATGGAGGGGAAGAAAATTGGCATTTGATGACAGGTCGTCACAAATTTCCATTTTTCACAAACTCGAAAGAGAAAGGAGGAAAAGGCACAGGAAGGAATTTAAAGCACATCCGTAGCTTCCTCGTCCTTCTGTGATAGTTGCCACCGTTTTTAACAGAAATGTCATACATAAGTAGCCTGGTGATTGACAGCTCCCAGTCAAGCTGTAGCATCACATCTTCCCTTAAAAGATAATCTCACACACGTAAACACTCGATCAATCTGGCACACATGGCATGCATAAAAGCTCTGCATCGTGACCTTTTGCCATTTAATAAAGTAATAATGTGTTTTATCCGCCTGTTCCATTAAAAGCTGCCGTGTTCAGTCGTTACAGCTCCCAGGAGTTTATTCTGCAAATAGGGTGACATTTTTTTTCATCCTGATGTGAATGAAACCAAATGAAATGAAAAAGAAATGTATTATTCTTTCTTTTACAAGTTAGAAAAATGTACTTTTGGCCTTGAATGGAAAAAAATACGAGAATTTCTGAAAAAGGGTGCAGCCGAACATTTTCCTGTTAGACAAATGCTGCTGGAGTGAAAGACTGAAATGATTTTCAGATATTTAAATTCTGAATAGAGTGACATAACTGAGTTTCTCTTCCACTCTCTTTCTCTTTTCCTTTTTCCTCTGTTTGTGTGTGTTTGTGTATGTGTGCACAGAGCGTCATCCCATAGAGTATGCCATAGATGGGACCAACCGTTGGTGGCAAAGTCCCTCCATCAAGAATGGGATGGAGTACCACTATGTGACTATCACACTGGACTTGAAACAGGTACACACACACACACACACACACAAATCTGAATCCACAGGTGGAGACCCCTCAGTTGATTGACAGGGGGGAATTTACAGCAAATGAGGCATAAATGGTTGAATATTCGTATTAAACAGCCAAATCCAAGA
The DNA here is from genome assembly GCF_045865225.1 of Trachurus japonicus. Taxonomy (NCBI): domain Eukaryota; kingdom Metazoa; phylum Chordata; class Actinopteri; order Carangiformes; family Carangidae; genus Trachurus; species Trachurus japonicus. The sequence goes on from NC_140930.1 coordinate 10,228,403, forward strand.
CGACTGAAGAAGAAAAGAGTCAGAGTTGAGATCAGTCTTACCTGAGAGGAGTTTTTTTTTATTACCATATTATTAAAAAACTTTTTTTTTTTAGATCTGCTGTCTAAATTAAATTTTTACAGACTTCTCATGATTTTATTTCTCTGCACAGTTACTTGAAATATAATAAAAATCGCAACGTGCTGCAGTGAAATATCCGTATTACAGGAGCTGCATTTGTTTTCATGAAGCTAAAATGTGCCACAACATTATTGTGCATCGTTAGCACAAATAAAGTGTTGTGGTGCCAATTGGCCCATTCACACTAAAATCATAACTGCATGTCTGGTGAAATCAAACTTACTGTAATATGACTTATATATACGACAATGATCAATAAGATCTTGCCTACAACTACTACTATATACAGTAGGCTATATACTGAGAAACTTTTAACTCAGCTGCTGTGTCATCCCAGCACTAGACACCGCCATGTTGGTGTCCTGTCATGATTTTGCCTCCTAGCTCTACACTGAGACACCATGTTATTGGCTGCATGTAATAAAGGCCGATTTAATTTCAGAGCATTATATAATCAGATCAATAAGTCGATCATTTTAAGGTGTCGTGTGCTGCTCTTTTGAAGGATCCGTCTTTGTCTTGTCATCCAATGACTTAGGCCACTTGCTATTATTTCATCAGTGCTGGAATTAGTTAAACCAGCTACGATATTAATCATCTCATAAGCAATCAATATATCATAAGCATGCGTGTCACTCCTTAAAAAATGGGTTTCCATTATTGATTTGGAAAAGCTTGGCATTGGCAGTGATCTTGTGACTGAGGGGCTGTGTGTGGTGGCGTGGGATGATTTAGGACATAGTTTAGTTTAGAAATGTGATGATTAAACAGATTAAATAGTGCCTGTTATCATTATATACGGGCGGGCAACAAATTAAAAGGAAAACGAACATAAAGCGTCTTAATAAGGTGTCAGGCCTCAGGTCAGCCTCAGTTCTCCCCAGCTTTGATTCTCTGAACTCAACTCATTGGGTATTTTCATGACGATGGTGGTGGAGACACCTAATGGTCCGAGACCTCTTATATTCAGACCTGGCTTGTTTGGAGCAGCTATTCCAAAACAGGAAGCTGTGGATTGGTTTGTTTGGTCAATCACCAAGATCTCCAAGAAGGGGTGTCTAGGCTGGTTTCCATTCAAGCCGTGGAGCAGTTCATTCATTTGCAGAGAGACACGCTGCTGATGTTCCATGGTTCTCAACGACCGGGCTGAACGGACACGCTGGTTCAGGCCAAAAGTATAGGATTACTCGAGTCGGCTTCCTGGTTTTTTTTTTTGGACTGGTTTGGAGTCGACAATATATACTGTACATCGGATCCGGTTGGGTTTGGCTTCAACCGCGGTTCGGGCTGTGTCGGGTTTTAATTTTCAGGCCCATTGAGACCTCTATTCCATGGTTTTTATTTCTCCCAGTCCTCCTCCTCCTCCTCCTCCTCCTCCTCCTCCTCCTCCTCCTCCTCCTTATGCGTAAGATTTCCGATCAAAGATACAACTGTTGGTTTGCGCAAAGCATTTGTTTACAACTTTGGACTGTGTGAACATTAATGACCCAAAAGAAAAATGTAACAATGATATCGTTTTAGCCGTTGAATCAGAACAAAGCAAACAAGCCACAGGCCTTAATATACAATAAACTTAGTCAAGTTGAGATCCGATTTTCACACTCATCAAACATCCAGTGACCCACCATGTTTCTCTACTTGGTTTTGTGTCACGTGTCACCTGTCTGCAGATGTCATGAGAATTAAACACAATGAGTGTGAAAAAATAATTAAAGTGTGGGAGATGTGAGTTCATGAAAGGCGTTTGGTTAATTAAGAGAAGCCAGTCAAAAAATTGCTCCAAAGGTTAAAAAGAGATTAATTTTAGATTAAAAATACAGAAGCTGATATTCATAAAAAACAAAACAAAACAAATGTTGCATTATAAAGTGTTAATGAAACAAGTTACATTGACCTCCACAGCCTACAAATGGATATTATTCAAGCAGCGAGATGTGGAGAAAACATGTACATTTTAACTAATGAAAACAAGATTAATAATAAGGTTAATTGCCTCATTTATTAGTGAAGCATTATAAAGACAAAAATATTTGAGAACTTTCTCTTTATGTAGTAATAAAAAGTCACTAATTCAGAGAAACTGATGTGAACGTGTTCTAACTCATTTTAGTCATCGAAGCAGTTCATATTTGACCTTTTATTTGACATTTTTTGACATTTTAGAGGAAGCAGAACTTCAGCAATTGACTCTGCTGGTAGCCTAGAAGATTTGTTATCCAGTTTTTATAACCTCATTGTTTTATATCTTCTAAACTGGATGAAGGATTTTATTTGTCGGATTTGTGGATGTTAAATTAATCGAGAAACAAGCCAGTCCCCCTCATGTGCCTGCTGGTCCATTGGAGAGTTAAAGACAACAACTCCCATGATCCCACACTCTTACACAACATCACCAAACACAACAGTATGTCTTTATAGTTTTAATTGAGAGACCAGTGGCAGCAGCAGTTAAAACCTACAGCTTATTGACGACTGAGATCTGTTGCACTGATGTAATTAGGTTTAATACAGTCAGTGCTGTATGCTTAAGTAAACCAAACAGTTTTGAATAGTAAAGTGAATGTTTCAAGATGTCAGACCAGCAGCTGAATTGAATTTTGACGCAGAAAGAGAGAATGGAAAAACACAGTAAAAGACGACCCTGAGGTGAACTGTTATAAAAAAAATTAAAAAAAAACATTTCAGAGAATATAATTATATCTGTGGACAGGAAGTGGAGCAGCAGCCATTTTTACATGTTAATGACTTCAGGCCCATCAATCACACATCTCTCACTCTCTGCTGTGGTGCGGCTGCATACTCCTAAATGGATGCGCGCACACACATATTTTCACACCTGTCACAGGCGATTGAGTAGCATCTGCAATGTTATGGACCTGCATACACACTCACACTCCCTGCCTTTATACATGTGGACAAACACACACACACACATATATACACACATGGTTCTTGCTCTCATCTACTGCACAGTGACATGAATGACAACATGATTACAGCAGGACAAGAAAAAAAAAACTCCTTTTAGTCCATTTGTCACAGGCCGGCTCTTTAAGAGACTTTTAATACCAGTGTATGTTTTCTCAATGGCCACCAGCTGAGCCGACTCAGCTCTGACTGTCATCTTCATGTAATGGCTATGCTTGACATGGTCATAGAGTTGGATTTTATAAATATATATATATATGTTTTTTTTTTGCTGCTCAGCTGACAATAAAGCAGCACTTGTTATAAGGTTATCATTTGACTAAAAGCACTTCTGTTGTTGTATACAGATGTATTTCCATTTCAGCCATGAATAATGTAAAAGATGAAAATGAAGATTATTCAGGTTCAACACTTTACTGAAGTGAAGTTTATTTTTCTTTAAAAACCAGTGAACAATTTCGATTAGAGGAGGAGGATGTGACTCATGTACGTTTCACTGCCATTAACCGTAACCATAGTTTATTTTCTCCATTCAGTGGCAGAAACACATGTTCATATAGCCAATATAAATGCGTAGTACATGTATGAATAACGTGACAGCTGTTAGAAGTGAGACGGCTCAGCAGGTGGCCATCGAAACGCTTATATTTAACCTCGCTAACTATACATTCATTGCGTCACAGTTGTAGCCACAGTTCTAACACACATGTATCACATTAATGTTCTGTCAGCTTGTCATTTTTCTCTGTTTGCCTTAATTGCTTTAACAATGTGATTAACGGTTTCTTTTATATAAAAGAATTACATGTGGCATCCTGATGCTTGAAATGAATGGTTAATGGACAGAAATGCTGCTGCTCTAAAGGAGAAGAAGATAAAAAATACTGCATTTGAAAATAAATTATTTCACACTGTATTCAGCATTTTCAAGTGTAAAGTTACAGAAATATGAGGAAAGAACTTAAAATATTTGTGTATTATTTTGTTTTGTTTTATCAAGGAAGGAAACAAACCTCTACACTTTGCACAGGCACCATAGGTGAATCTGGGCTTAAAAAAACAACTGTCCAACAGACGTGTGATAGGAAATAACACACATTTGTGAGTTTTCTTTTGTTGTTAATTATGAGTTTTAAACTTTAAAATTGATCCTGCCCTCTTTTCCAGTTCTTTTTTTTAGAGATGAATAATATAACATAAAAGAAAGATGATGGATAATAATAAACATACAGTAAGTCTGATGTGCTAAATGCTCGTCCATCACCTCCATCTCTGCAGTTTCCGCGCACAAACCACTTCACACTACATATGAAATCATCCATTGTAGACATAGATCCTAAAGATCGGGGGCTGCATGGCTGAGCTTTATTTCCTGTCAGAAATAACATATTGATTACATTTACATCATCGCCTATACACACACCCTGTATTCAATTCAATTCACATCCAATCCAGGAAATTGAAATATGTAAATTTCTAAACAGTTAGATGAACATAAGATGATCGTTACAGTTTGATTAGAAGAGACTGTAGACGATCCTTCTTTCATCAAGTGACTCTCACTTTATCACTTCAGTGAATTTCATATTGATCCAAGCACCAGCGGATTGACCTCACACCTGATCTGGAGTGATTGACTGCATTCTCACCGCCATTAACGTCTCTGTGTGTGTTTGTGTGAACATGTGCACCGCCTCAGTGTGAGTCTCCATCAGACCAACAGAAAGCTATTTACCCTCCAGTGCGCCGAATTTCCCTCGCGACCACAGTCATCTCACTCAGAAAATGACAGTGGGCTCGCGCGCGTGTGTGTGTGTGTGTGTGTGGTTATCTGCCTGTGACATCACCACCCTCATTTCCTCTCTTGTTATTGCTGAGCCTCTCTGGACGGAAAGACTAAATAATGAGAAAGAGTGGGAGCTGAGGATCCATGTCTGATACTGAGTGTGTGTGAGAGAGATATAGTTGATGTCTGGGTATGTTTTCCATCATATTTAGAAAGATTTCTTCTTTCTTCTAATTGTTGCTGCAGATGCGTCTGACTTTACAGAGCACTAGAAGTGTCCTCTCGTTCATTCATATCATATCATGTGTCTCCAGTCCAGGAAGTCTCTCGGCTCGGTCATTACAATGCTTATAGATTAAGAAATTACCAGTAAACATACAAAAACTGTTTTATCTTAAGGGGTTAAATTCATCTCGCCATGGCCACACTCATTCATCAGCTTCAGACGGGATTCTAGTTAAATTACAGTTATTATGGAAATGCGGCGCCCACTTTGATTGATGGACAGTTTGATGGACACGGTCAAATCATGCACTGGCTCTACGATCAGCGGGCGGGAGGAGAAACCTTGCCGGAGTGATCGGGGTCCTGTAAGAGGCTGTCAATCAAAGTGCTTTCATGACCTACACCTCTTAAATGCCTCCATATACAGACAAGCACAGAAATGACCATAAATGCACACGTGTCACATGCAAAATGTACTGCTTCGAATCCTCCTGAGAACGTGTTTACATGGAGCTGGAGATGATTATGTTCTTTAACGGTACAGAATGTAGTCAAAAAAAGCAACAACATACAGATTAGTGATTGGAATTAGTCGAGAGAGAATAATTCTGTGCATGTTCATAACACAGATCAACAATTAGAGGTTAGGTTTCTGACAATAACACAGGAAAAGACACAAATGGAGTTCATGATTCCTGTTTTAACCCTTTGTGTTACATATGTATGTATGTGACATGATTTGAGAGATGCTTCATCCTCCTCCGGTTCATCAAACTCATCAAATACACAATCCAACAACTCCAAAACGCTCTGGTGGACAAGTTGTGACCTGCACATTCACCACGCTATGAGATAATAACAGAATGTTAAGAGACAGAGTCGTTTTAGAGGCAAATGCAGAGACTGTTTGCCGAAAAACTGCCTGAATCAGCGGTTTTGCATGAATTTACCTCGAAAACAACTCTGTCTCGTAACGTTCCGTTATTATCTCATAGCGTGGTGAATGTGCAGGTCACAACTTGTCCACCAGAGCGTTTTGGAGTTGTTGGATTGTGTATTTGATGAGTTTGATGAAGGAAACCAAGAAATCCCATTAGCCTCCGTCGCCTAGCTCTGAGCAGCTCGCGGCTCTGCTCCGCCGTTCTAAAAATAGCTTGCACCAACTACTAAAGGTAACAAACCTACTCCTATAACTACGTATAGGGATTAAGGCAATGGGCCAATTTGCCAAAATGTTGAACTATCCCTTTAAAAACAATACCTGCATTTACTGTCACTGTCAAAACACACACAGGTGTTAGACACAAACGCAGAGTCCAGTGATGCTGATGATAAGGGATGGGCACAGACATCTGGTAGTGAACTGGCCTCAGTGCTACATGATCAAAGACGGTATCATCACTGAGCTCTGACGTTATCGCCTCTGCTCTTGGTGTTAGAGAAATAAAGACGACAGATTCCTGTTTGTTGTTGTTTCATAAGTTTATCGTGCACATCTTATCTCAGCGGCTCAGTTTCTGACGGAGCTCTCTCTGTGTCTCTCTCTAGAAGGGTGGAGTCAGCTGCGCTACTATTGATAACAGTGGTGGTGATGGTCGTACTGTAGCTACAAGTTCAATAAGAGCTGTGCATGTGAAGGCAGAGATACATCCATTCTCATACCTGCGAGATATTTCACTGCTGAAGTTAAAACTTAATTATCGGAACACGGGTTAATAATTAAAAGTGGCCACTGGCCATTAGTGATTTGCTCAGAACAATACTGTTGGATGTTAATTTCTGTATGGTACATGTAGAAGATAAGGCAGCGTTAATTCAGAAATCTTTATTCATGACAAAAGAGAAGGTAAATGAAACATCTGCTGTCCCCTATGAAACTTTGTCGGTGTAATGTACGACAGGAGCTCGAGCCAAAGCAGGAATGTGAGAGCGATTGCAGCATCTGGCGTTTTGTGCAGACTAAAGCCTGTTTAAAAAGCTTAAGGCCAAATTACAACCAAGTCTGTGAGCGAGCGTGGAATGTGTTATATTTGTGTGTGTGTGTAAGTGAGAATCAGACTTGAACAGAATGGATTTCAATTGGGTTTTTCACACACTAGGCCATTTCCCAGCTTTATCCAGAGGCTGCTGTCTGTATATATACGCTGCTGCAGCTTCTCCCGTGTTTAAGTCAATGTGGGGAAAACTTTAAATATTTGTCTTTTTTCTTTCTTTTCATCCTTCGTATTGTTTCTTCTCTGCAATCCGGTCAAATATTGAACTCTATTCTAATGTGTTTGCTGCAGCGCTGTCAAGAGACAGTCATTCAAAATCTCTCTCCAAATTGTTTTTAGTGGCAGCTCAGTGGAAAGAAGCAGAGTGAGCGAGCGATCCTGCGCTGAGATGAGTGTGCGGCTCCACTGAGTATCTTCTGGCTTGTTTTGCCTGCACTATAAGTTTGGCAAGTCAGTGACGCCTGGTGATTCACACACTTATTCAGAACTGGGCCCAAAGAGGCTTTATTAGTCCGGTGAGATGTTAACACGTGTTCATTTGAGGTGGCAGTCGGTTTTAACGAGGCTCTGTCGCTCTGCTTCCTCTCCACCTGTGTTGTTTTGTTTCTGTCCAAGGTTAAAGCACAAATGAATTGAGTTTCATCATCTCATTTGGTATCTTATTCCACTTTGTTTCTGTTCTGTCTTTTTCTTCTTTTTTTTTGCTTTTTGTGTGGAAATCCATCAGTAATTGGCTGCAGCGCTAACTGGAGTTGGAGTTTGATGCCAGTTTTATCAGGCCAGGGAGATTTTAACACGTTTCCATGTGAATGGCCTGTAAACACCAGCTGTTCAGTAAAAACCGCTGTCACTCTGTGTCCAAATCACGCTAAGACAAAATGGATTCTTCATGGTCCATTTAATTGTAGGCAACCCAACCATACTGGACACAGGGCTTAAATGGACTGATTGAGCATTAAAATAAACATTTTAAGTGCTCATTTGGCCGCTCTGCTCTGCTCTGCTCTGCTCACATATCTGCCAACAGACAGCTCCCTGGCATGTCATGACTATTTCCTGTCAAAAATGTAAGATGACTGCGATAAAGTGCTCGAGGACCCAGTGGAAATGAACATTGATTTGTATGGCTTTGAGTGGGAAAAAAATCACTTGAGATGTGAAAAGTGAAAAAAAAAAAAAAAAAGGAAATAGGGAGATGGTTTTATAGCGTTTGTAGACTTGGTGAATAATTTGCCTCCACTCCTCTGCATTCTCAACACCTCACTCTGAAGTAATGTGAAATGTAAAAATAAGCAAATTGAGTCAGTAGTTTATTTTAGAATCACAGGCTTATTATTCATCGGCGGGAAAACAAGTACAAGTGCAATTAAGACACCGTGTCATTTCATCTGGGGATAAATGAGTCGCTGATCGCTTCGCTCTTCAACAACTTGAAATCACTTTTAAGTCCAACTAAACTTTTGAAAAATTATTATTATAGAGCTTCTGGATCTGCTGTGTACTTCTTTTCAACACATAAGTCATGGTATTGTTTTTTTTCCTATGTAAAGAGGTTTTAGAATACACTCTCCCTCCTGCTTCAGTAGCAGCAGCATCATCTCTGCACCTGTGTCCTGTCACCATCCGTCTTCACTGTATGCTTTCCATCATATCTCTGAGTATACATACGAGTGTTTTGGTCAAGGCCACCTCACCAAGTCAAATCAAGGCCAAGACCAAACCAATACAAGACCATTCTCAAGACCATTACTGTATTCAGTAGCAGTACTCATTATAATCATGTTTATTGATATTTTTTATTATTCCTCAGCTAAAAAGAAAAGATAATTTTATAGAAAATCTATACCATGTTTAATTGAAACAAAGTTTGGATTGAAGAACACATCACAGAACCTGTTGAAGTCTCCTCCCACTGTTGACACCGGTGCAACCAAGTTTTTCAGATGGTTACACAAGCAGGTACTTTTGTAGAACAGTTTTAATTATCTTAAAGTCATTAACCAAGACTGAGACAAGACCGAGTAAAAATGTGGTTGATTCCGAGACAAGACCAAGATCATGAAAATGTGGCCTCAAGACCAGTCGTGTGTTACGAAATATATACTTCTGTAACCATTGGGTATAAGACCAAAATCGACAGAGAAATAAAATCCTCTCAATGATAGAAGCAGTATTTCTACAACCATTGTTACAGTTTAGAGTTCAATTCATCCTGTAAGGGGCGTGGCCTAAACACTGGATTAAAATGTCTCAATGTCTCTGGGGTGATAACAATAACTACAGTATATTATTGTGATAATTCACTTTCTCTTTTTGATTCTCATGTTTTATTCATTTATTGGTTGGGTTGTGCCTTCATTATCCCACAATGACATAACATTTTGTTTGCCTCATCCGAACTTGCGTTAACGAGGTCTCAGTTTTAACCTGATGAAACTTGCAGACACTCTAGTGTTGGTTTGAGCTTAAAGTTTAAGATCAAAATTTGCCCAAAAAACCCTCAGCTGCAGCACAGCAGCGAGGCTAGAAAACAAATAAATAAATAAATAAAAATGCTGTATGAAAAGAGGAGAATCTAGCCAATTAAATTCTATACCCGCGCCCTGATGTGATGTGTTCATGACGTGAACTTGCCATAAACTCACCTTATCTGGCATCAGATGTCATGAATGCAAGATAAACATTTATTTACCAGCCGTGTGATTCCTGCCAGGACAGTTATTGCTGTGTTTATTTGTTGATGCTGTGTTGAGCTTTAGAGGCAGAAAAAAAAAAAAATCCCTCGTCTGATCCACATCTGATCAAAACATAGAGTGTGACACACTGCAGCCACACTTATACACACACATACACACTGCATTAGTTAGCTGTGTTCATCTATGTTTAGCTGCTGGAGCTGCCGAGCTGTCCCAAAGCTGTCACCGTATTACAAGCTACCGCTGAGAGCTCTCTTACACACACACACATACACACACACACACACACACACACACACACACACACACACACACTCCCATACTCGGTGTGAATACAGGTAACAGTGACTCTTTGTAGTAGGGTTTGAATGGCTGCTATAAGGTTACCCTGAAATACACTTTCTCACACACACACTCACACAAACACACACACACACACATGGTAGCTTTCTCCCCATTCTAATTGCTGCAATGTGACACTGCCTCCCACATCATGAGAAGAAACGGAGAGATCCCTCACAGAGAGAAAGGATGGGGTGAAAGACGGGGTGGTGGGGGGAGACAGGGAGTCAGGGTTTGACCTACATCCACTGTTTGTGTCTGTCTGTGCACTGAGGGAAAATAAGGCTAAACAATGGCCGCTGGTTTATTATAAATATATATTTTTTTTATCAGAAGACAGTTAGAAACATGCAGATGGAGATCAGATAATAAACACTGTGTTATGCAGCTCTCACATGTTGATTTATGTGTTTAAAAGGACAAGTCTTTGAAGTTTGCTTCCCTAGAGGTCCGTCTGTTTGTTTTGTTGAAAAATGCCAAAACAGACATCACAGGACGCTGACGTTAACATGGGTCGATGAAATGTTATTGTGCATTTATAGTGTGTGTGAACTGAGTTGGTGGCTTGGCTCTTTGCTTCACTCATGACTTCATCACTTACGGTGCAATTCAAGGTTTTCATTCACCACATCGTTTTCATAAGTTGATGATAATGTCTGTGTCTGCTATGATAATGGTTGGACAAAACATATCAATGGAAGAATAAAGTCTCTGAAAATCTCTGAAACCAAATTTTTGAATATTATTTAACATTAATCATGTCATCTTTTGTGTTTTTTCAGGTTTTCCAGATCGCCTATGTGATCCTTAAAGCAGCCAACTCGCCTCGCCCTGGTAAGAAACCTGGTTATTTCAGGTGTTAACATGACTGCTTTGGTACAACGGGAACAATGAGTGTGTATTAAAGTGTGAACTGCAGCCTTTTCCTCCAGCCTGTGTCTGAGGAGCAGTTGAATACAGTAATTAAAGCCATTTGAGCAAATTGTTGCCCCACAGAGAAACCACAATTAATCTGAATGATTAAGACTCCAGTCAATAAACTGCTTTTTTACTCCGGTCTGACAACGTCTTGATTTGAAGTTTTAAAATCCAACAAAAACATCAATGTTCCTAACAGCTTGATGTTTGCAACCGTTTCTGTGTTTTTATACCCATTAACAGGCATTTTTAGGTATGTAGGTTTATACACACACACACACACACACACACACGTTCCACTGAAGGTTTTAAGATACCTTGAGATTTCTCTGGGAAGTATTTGTGAAATTGTTGAGATTGCACAGTTAAAATGCAGTAAAAGGATGACATTCTTTCAACAAGGTGTCACTAAATAGTTACTTCTCCTGCCAGAGAGAAACACCTGTGAGAGAACAATAAAATACTGTACATACCAACTGGTGCAGCAGTGATCTAACACTTTACTGCAAATGGATCTTGGGAAAAGTTTTTAGACTACAGAAGCTTTTTTTTTTTTTTTTTAACCTTAACTTTTGTCTTATAAACTTGCCAAATTCTTTTAGATTTCTTGCAAGTTTTCAAGAAAGAACTCAAATTTGCAAACAAAACAAAACAAAAAACCCACAACAACTAGCAAATGTATTATTAAAAGAATGAGAATTTATTTTTCATTTTTAGTGAAGGACGATCCATAACTCATCAACCTGTAGCCTTACTTGTGTTGCACCTGTGATTGCACCTGATCAGTAATGATTTACAGGTACATGGTGTATTGTATTGGTAGCACTCATGCCTGTGCTCTTCCAACCTTACATAGCGACATTTTCATACTTGATTTAAAACATTTTAAAAGATTGAATTTTTTCTTATTGAATTTGTGATTTTTTTTTCTGCAAAATTGTAACGTTATAATATCAGAGAACATCATAGAGAGTTTTTTCTTTTAATGTTGTGACTGCGAACTTGAAAATTATGTTTTTAAACTCAGGAATTCACTCTCCCTCGCCTCCAAGCTCATTCCTTCTTTTTTTTTCCCAATCTGGCGTCGTAACAGCAACATGAAACCACCTGAGAGCTCTTTTTTTTTCTTTGCAAAATTTTGAAAACTTTACAAACTGTCACAGAGTCGACTCTAATGGCACCTGAAGGAACGTAACACAAACTTGACCACATGATGTTTCAGTTTCCAGTTGAAATGCATGAAGACTTTATGCATCATCTAATGTCAGTGTTAATTTGATTTACTGAAAACTTGAACCTGGGATGTGTTGGTAGTTGCTTAGCGCTGGTGGCAGCTCACATGTAGCTCCATCTCATTTGCTCATTTGGTTTTTTCCATTAACTGGACTCACTTCACTCAGCCACAACTCCAGGAGCTGGATTATTATGGTTCGCTCCACGTTATTGAAAATCATGTGGGATTGAATGATCCGTCAATTTTCTATGTATTTTAAGCAGGATGACCTAAACACCGTCTTGGATGTCCATCATTATTTTTATTGATCCAGTCTCTACTCTCCATCAAACATTTGAAGCATTTCATCATTATTTTTTCCCAACGCCGATATTTTTGCCCGCAGGAAACTGGGTCTTAGAGCGTTCAATAGACGGAGTGACCTTCGAACCCTGGCAGTACTACGCCATCACGGACACAGAGTGCCTGACGCGGTTCAACATTTATCCACGGACGGGACCTCCATCTTACACCAGAGACGATGAAGTCATCTGCACGTCCTTCTATTCTAAGATTCACCCTCTGGAGAACGGAGAGGTACAGTAACTTTGTTACCTGTTGGGTTTAGGTTGATTTTGTCGCCGTCTGTGGGACGGAGTCGACTTTGGCTGGAAAATGGCTTGTGTGGTTGAAGGCTGGGACAAGATTAGGGCTGCACAATTAATCACAGTGTGACTGAAATTGCAATATGGCCCAGTGCAATGTCCAAATCAGAAGGTAAGGTTAAAGGGATAGTTCAACATTTTGGCAAATTGGCCCATTGCCATAATCCCTATAGTTTTAGGAGAAGGTTCGTTACCTTTAATTGTCGGAGCAAGCTATTTTTAGAACGGCGGAGCAGAGCCGCAAGATACTCAGAGCTACACTACGGAGGCTCATGGGACTTGTCCACCAGCGCGTTTTGGAGTTGTTGGATTGTGTATTTGAGTCTGATGAGGGAAACCAAGAAATCCCATTAGCCTCCGTAGCGTAGCTCTGAGCAGCTCACGGCTCTGTTCTGCCGTTCTAACAATAGCTTGCACCGACAATTAAAGGTAACAAACCTACTCCTAAGACTATAGTGATTATGGCAATGGGCCAATTTGCCAAAAATGTTGAACTATCCCTTTAACAGTATGACTGCAATATAGGTGTTGCTATACAGAGATGCAGATGTAGATGTAAAGGGACATGATCTTTTGGTACAGCACCCAACAAAAATCATCAATCAAACATCAGTTTTATATTTAATAAATGAAAGTGAAAAGCAAAAGTGACCATTCTAACTGAAATTGTCTTGTTTTTTTTATTTTGTTTTTTTTTACATATCGTGCATCTCTGTCATGGACATATTTTCTTTAAGTATGCATTTGCATCAACTCTTTAAAAACAAGAATGTACCACTTGGCAATGTCATATCAGAAGCAAGATTCAGGTCTAGTTGCACCAAGCCCATCACTTTTTGTTGTTGTTGTTGTTGAATCAAACATATATCTGTGGCAAGGAATCCTTGTGTGATCATTTCTTGTGAGGAGTCACAGCTCTGGTGGTTGTAGTTTTGACGTGGACCTAAAAGCAGGGCACAGAGGAGAGCAAAAGGCAGTTTCTTTAATCAAAAACAGGGTCAATAACAGAGGAGAAGTTAGAGAAGAGAGAGAGCAGGCAAATCCAGAAAGGGTTTCAGCGGGCAGAGATCACAGACAGGCAAACGGGACAAAAAGTTAAGGGACAAATAAGACGACCTTAGAGAGAGAGTTATCTGATGGAGTGGTGTGGATATAAGAGGCGGATTAGGAGGAGTGAGGGGGGTGGGGGGGTCTGGTCTGCAGGCGGAAGAGATGTTAGTAGATGATAGTTTTTTTGTTTTTTTTAACAAATTATTAGTCTTTTTAAAATTATGATTAAAAACACCACACACAATCTTAAACAACTATATCTATACTTTCACTTTCTCGAATATAAATCGAGTTCAAATAAAATGCGGCATATAAAAAATATCTGAGCTGGTGCATCTTGATTGACGGGGGTCGCCAGAAATTCATCACAGCATTACAAACTGTATAAAACACAAATCAACACAAACATCATAAAAAGTCAAATATTCATGTGAGTTCTCTTGAACACAACAGTCCAGTGTAGAGCAGGATGAATAATGAAGTGGTGCATGTTGGGTATATTTCTTTGTAAATGTGTGCAACTGTTGATATAATCTTAGTCACTGATTAAATTTGGTTTATTGAACACACACACACACTTAGTATGATACACACACACACACACACACACACACACTTAGTATGATACACACACACACACACACACACACACACCACTGTTTACTGTGATGTTGTTGCTTTGATCAGCTGTGTGTTCGGTTGCACCCAGAAAGAACAGAGGGGGCAAGTCTGCTATAACTGACATTACAGTTTTTCTCAGTCGCTTTGGTGCTTTTCTCACATCACTCTTAACATTTGCACAACAGTTAGTGCATTTCTCAGAACAATTATCACAAACTGCAAAACCTAGTGGATGACCTGCAAAAGCGCGTCACTTGCTCAAAATGGATTGTCCATCCCTCAAAAGCAAGTACTCATGTCAATGAAACTGTCAGTGTCGTCAAAATGAGAAGTCCTGACACCATCGTTTATGAACAAGATAGTCAAATGGCTTTGTCATGTTTTCATTAGGACACTTTATTCTCTAAGTGTTTTCCAATGCAAAAAGTGATGATACTACCTGAAAATGCTCAAGACAGCACTATACACTACTTGTAGCCATGTGAAAACTACAGTAAAGTTACACATTACTGTATTTAGTGGAGATACTGAATATGTATGTTTCACATTTCTACTGCATATGCTCTTTGCAATTCTGATTTGTTCACAGCATTGTTCAAAGGAAAAATACACTACAGTCATCTACAACAAACATATAGTAACTGAACCTATAGAGTACTGTAAATCATTCCTGCACATCCAGACGTTCCAGTCACATTTTCATCTACATCACTCTGTCAATTGTAGCGATTGAAACAGATTCAATATTCCCAAAGATACAGTAATGTCATCCTTACATTGTATCTCTTTCAACCTTATGCCATTGTTTGTAATGGGCTCAGTCTCTTCCACCTCTGTGAGGTTGTCTTGTAATCCTATGTGATGCAGAGTAAAATTACAGTAATGTACAGTACATGTAGGCTACTGCATCAACCATTATTACTGTAGTGTACAATACTGTAAAAGTGCTTCCTACTTGTAAAATGCTGTAGTACAGTACCGTACTGTAAAGATGGGAAATCTTTACTGTGGTTGCTGTAATACATTACAACACAGTAAATCTGTTCTCTAGTGAAGCTGTAAGTCTAAATGTAAATGTAAAAAAGTTCTTGTCCCACTGTATCTTACAGTAATGCCTGACACAATGACAGCAGTGCAGATTGTTTAGTGCTGAATTACTGTCCAATACCATACATACCTATTGTTCCTTACTGTAAATGTTTGAATAATTGAATTCACAGTGCTTCTCCCAAAATTTAAAACTAGTTTGACAGATTTTGAAAACTAGTTCAAGAATTTTGTATGTAATGACTCAAGCAATGAAATGAGGACTATTAGTTTTATAGGGAAAGACTATTCAGCGTTCAAAAGTATAGTTCATTTTGACTGACATGACATAAACAAATTATAATGTTGTAAAACAGCAGAGAATTGTATGAGAGCAACTGATACATGTCCAAAAGCATTTGCAATTTGTTCAGAGGAAGGAGAAACTGCTACTATGATGTGGACAAATGACTACATGTTGTGGAGGTTGAACTAATAGTTATGAGAACTTTCATTCTGATCTGAGAATAGCACCAAAGCGACTGAGAAAAACTGTAATGAAGAGAAAGACTGAGAACACACACATGCACACACACACATTCACACACACACATTCATGCATGCATGCACACACACACATACACACAAACACACGCGCTACAGTATAGTGAAAATAAACTAATCACACATCCATATTCTCCTGCAGGCTTCTAAGTGTAGATTCCTGTCTGGATACTGTATGTGTACACATTTACATAGGTGACGGTATGTGTGTGTGTGTGTGTGTGTGTGAGCTTGCACATGCTGGTGTGCACATGCATTAGGTGTGTATCTCCGTGTGTGTGTGTGTGTGTGTGTGTGTGTGTGTGTGTATGTGTGTGCGGCGTATATGTGTGTGTGTCCTGCGGGGGAGCGCTAGAGGGGGTGCGAGCTGGGAGATGTCAAGAGCTGCAAGTAACGACGGAGGTGTCTGGATGTGTGTGTGTGTGTGCGAGTGTGTGTGTGTGTGTGTGTGTGTGGTTGACAGCTCCCTAGCCGTCTGATCACAGTGAAACCATAATGAGTCGTAGGCGATGTGTCACTGCATCGCACACACATTCACAATGTCACCCCACCACTCATCACACACACACACACACACACACACTTGCATACACGCACATACACATGCGTTTCCAAGTGTGCAGCTTACACCCATCAAGTGTTCCCCCTTGACACACACACACACAGACACACACACACGGTCAGCCCACTCTGTGAGACTTTTTTCTGGATGCCAAATGTTGCTTTTGGCCACATTAGTGAGACAGACAGATGGACGGTCAGACAGACAGAACCTCACTCTCCTCATTATGGGGCTGCCTGTTGATTATTGGTGATACAGAATCTAAAATTCATGCTCATTCTACCTCTACGCCGATGTCGGGGCAACACATGCTGTCAGTTTGTGTGTCCGCCGTACGAGGTGTTGCCGTGTGGCGGAGCAACACACTCTGCAGAGAGAGAGAGAGAGAGAGAGAGATACATACATAGATAGATAGATAGATAGATACTGTAGATAGATAGATAGATAGATAGATAGATAGATAGATAGATAGATAGATAGATAGATAGATAGATAGATAGATAGATAGATAGATAGATACAGTAGATAGATACAGTAGATAGATAGATGAATACGATAGATAGATAGATAGATAGATAGATAGATAGATAGATAGATAGATAGATAGATAGATAGATAGATGGATGGATGGATGGATGGATGGATGGATGGATGGATGGATGGATACGATAGATGGATAAGATAGATAGATAGATAGATAGATAGATAGATAGATAGATAGATAGATAGATAGATAGATAGACAGATAGATAGAGATCCCAAGATGGGAAATTACAGTGCAGCAGCAGCATTACACATAGTGACGATAATAACATATAGGATAAGAATATAAAGAAAAAACTATAGCTATTGCTATAATAAAATAGCAATAGCAAATTAAATGTAATGTACAAAAGTATATACAACAAATTGGCAGTGTTGATTTTAGTGCAAAGTAAAAATTGTGCGATGTGTGTAACCTTGTGTAGAAAATAAAGTGCGCAGTGACTGTAAGTTATGACCAGAGTTGTTTAGCTGTTATTATACAGTGTGATGGCATGTGGCAGGAAAGATTTCCTGTATCTGTCCCTTCGACAGATGCTGCTTCATGTGGACCTGTGGCTCTTAAATGATTACCTGGTATCAGGACATCTTTGCCTCTTATCACTTATTTCATCATTTAATTGTTCCTGCATGAAAGTTCACAACAAAACAGCTGCTAATCTGACTACACATGGATGGGGCAGCTATTTTAAAATCATATAAAGGCAGAACTTATATTTTATACGGGTGGTATTTGAGTGGGTGGAGCAAAAAAAAAAAAACGGGGCTGTAAATATTACTGGATATGGGGGTGAAAAATCTCTCGCTCACACACATCTGTTCTGGACAGGATTAACATCCCTGACCAAACAAGCCTGTCATCAGACAAGAATGCCAATATTGGGTTTCCATGGTTATGGCAAATAAACCGTGGTTGAGGGTTTGGTTAGGGTGAGGCAGCTAATATAGAGGGTAGAAAAAGGTTGTGGTTACGTCTAATGAAAAGGGCGAACATTAACTGCAGGTCAGTAAGAGGACTGACTCACCATATCCTCACTTTTAGCCCAGCTACATACAGTACAGACACATTAATACCTCCATTAACACTGAAGGACTTTTTTTTTTAACTTTATTTTTCACGTTTTTTGCACAAAACACGGGCAGCATCAGTGTAATGAACAAAAGTAGGTATGAATACAATATGATGTGGCTAAATAATACAAATGCTAGCCATGTAGTGCCCTTATAGACACAAAACAAAAAGGAGAGAAGAACAACAAAAGGTGTATGTACACATACTGTATGTGTGTGCACCTGATCTCACGAGTGCACATGTTCACTTACACCCATCCTACAAATATTCATATTTAACATATGAACACTCATAGGAACAAAACATGAGAGAACCGTGGGGTTGCAAGTATTGTATGTCACATACATTACAGCAATATGGTCATTGTTTTTCTTAAAACCAAAATATATAAAGCATTAAGGCTGCGTATCACCTCTTCTTGTAATATACAGTACTGTAGGTGCTCCATTTTTTCCCAGAGGCATCACCTTTGTCCCTTTGTAATCTGAGACTAAACGTCAACACACTGACGGACTTGACAATGGACTGAATCCACAGTCTTCCAGTATGGACAGATAATGGGTTGGACAACGCAGGTAGATTAACATACAGGTCCATTTAGAAAGAAGCTATTAGAAATGTTTACTTTACATCTTGTAACAGCTGTAGGGTTGTATATTGCAATATTTCATGTTGGATAGTGTGTTGATTTTTTTGAAGCACTGTATCAATATTTTAACCAATAGTCCATATATAATGACAGTGGTTTTGTGTTGCATTTAAATCTCAGACCAACAGTGTTTTCTTTGTTCAGATGGGTGGATGTTGCCGCAGCTCTGTCATATATTAATAACACAGTTTTCAAATATGAACATTTCTTAATATTTGTCTTTAATCTTCCTGTTTGCACTTTTGACTTTTTTTCGGAGCAGATGTTAAATCCTTTGTTTAAAAATAAGCTCTATGCACGATCTCATATAGGAACTGTGAAATACAAATGCAGGTTCAACTGTTCCGAGTCTGAAAACATAGAAACAAACTATTTAATGAGTTTGTGCATGCAACAGACCTTTGAAAAAAACAACAACTTGTAATATATATCCTTGCTTATACAGTATATTACCATATAGCTACCGCCCTTTGGGATATAATATATTACACAGCTGATCAAAGTCAAATGACTTCAGTAAGGAAATTAAAAAATATTTGTACAGTAGCTTCACTAGATAAACGTGTCCTCCTGACTGATGATCTGTTGATTGACGTTGACCAGAGGACGATGGTGTAACAGGTGTGTGTGGTGGTTACGTCCTCTAAGCAGTGGAAGAAATGCTGAAACCGTTGTGCGGTAAATTAGATTCAGTTAAAGCTGCTCGGCTAATGAGCGTCTGTCTGTGCCCAGAGACAAACTGTGATGATCAGCAGCAACAAAAGAGTCTCAAATTAATGATATTACTTAGGCCTTCTCCTTGTTGTGGATTCTTTAAAAGGCTTCGTATCAGTTTATCGCCCCCTAAAGTTACCAGAGCAGATGGTTTGTTCCAACATGGTGAGGCTGTAGTCGTACACTGAGGAGGGTTGGTGGCAGCTTGCTGTTCCACTGCAGGTTTTATCTCCTGATTGTGTTTTGTTTTTGTTGAACTCTCTTGATCTGTTTTTTGTAACTTTTTGGTTATTATTCTCTTTTCCCATTGTAAGAGTAGTACTTCTCGAATCATTGCATTTTAAACATCTTTCCACTTGTATCAGTCAATTTAATTTGCCTTAACATGAATACCAACATCAAATAGCAACATGGTTGAGGTGGTTGACAGGTCGTGTTTCAGAGTCTCGACTTTCTTGCTAATTTAAGGATAAATGTGTCATAGACACTGCTTCCTGTTAAAAAGAAAAAAAAAATCATCCTCCCCCTTGTTCCGATCTGTTTATGTTTGTTTTCTCTTTGGCTTCGCCACCAACGCACCGCACTCCTCCAACCATCTGCCACCACAGGAAAACCAGGAAGCACCTTTAATGTTTGTCTTGGTTTCACTTGCTGCTGCTGCTGCTGCTGCTGCTGCAGACACACGTCAGTATTCATCTGTCTCTCTCTGTCCATAGATTCACACGTCTCTGATCAATGGACGTCCCAGTGCAGACGACCCGTCCCCGACCCTGCTGAACTTCACCTCCACCCGCTACATCAGGCTGGTGTTTCAGCGAATCAGGACGCTGAACGCTGACCTCATGACTCTGACACTCCGCGACCACCATGATATTGATCCCATCGTGTCAAGACGGGTGAGGCCGCACACAGACGCACAACACATCTGTCTTTTCTTTTCTTTTCTTTTCTTTTTTTCTTAAAGTAATGTTATTGACTGATCTTCTGATCAGATTGGTGCAAATAAATCCACCAAGCTAAATCGCACACCTGGCTCTATGATTTCTGTTTTCTCTTGCCCTGCCATTCTTGGCATTGCTGTTCTCTCCAATTTTGCACATCTCTATTTTATTTTTTGTTTATATCACAGATTTATTAATGCATCAGAGCATCAGAGCTTTATTCCAGTAAAAGTATCCATGTCAGCTGCCCTTGTTTTCACTCCCTGTAGACATACACATGACCTCTATGGAATTTAAGTGGTGGAAATCAGTTGTAACAAAAGGGAACTATCACATATTAGAAATAAAACTGGATTGGCACCGATTTGATATGTCAGAATATGACAGAAAAGTTTCTCTATTGCAAATTACATTCACCACTGTTTATTGAAACATGACTATGGTCCCCCATACAAAACAGGATAGTGTTGATTTCACAAGCATATGCTTATTCCTTTGTTTTCATATTCATCCATATACATACACTACTTTCACTGCAACATAAAAATATGGAGGAACATTTATTGTAATAATGTATGTATGAGTCAACTGCGGTTAATGTGACATTAAACCAAAAATTCAGTACTTTAACTTCAATGATGTGTAACTGCTGCAGCTCAACACTCATCACCAGATGAGGTTTCAGAAACATCTTGTGAGGTCAGGACATCTTTTTTTTTTTGAAGTGTAATCTCCTCTGAGATAAGAGAGCAGGATCTCTCTCTAATAACGCCTCTTAATTTGCTAATATGGTCATTAACACTGCAGTGCTTATTATAACAGGTCCTCTCTCTCTCTCTCTCCTCAGTACTACTACTCCATTAAGGACATCTCAGTCGGAGGAATGTGTATCTGTTACGGACACGCTAAAGCCTGCCCACTCAACGCTCTTACAAAGGTACAACACTCAACTCTCTGTTTTCTAACAAGCCCACCGAGGTAATAGAGCTCCTCTATGCTGGTGCACGGGAGCAAAGGGCACCTCAGGCACCAGCTCTTTATCCACCGCCTTATATCAAACTTTGTCTCTGTGTGTGTGTGTGTGTGTGTGTGTGTGTGTGTGCCCATCTGCAAGGGACACAGGTGACACAGTGAAGCGTTGTCTCCCATGTCACATCAAAGAGAGGAGTGTTTGATACCAGACACCTGATCTTTCTCTTCCCTCACAGACACACAAACACACACACACACACACACACACACACACACACACACACACACACACACACACACACACACACACACACACGTCTTGTATGTGCCTTGTGTGTCCTGAGGCTGAGCCATGAAGTCTTACCCAGATGTGACACTGGTCCCTCGGTGATGATGTCATTGACAATAAGTGATGTCACTGGTGTGATAAAGAGCTCCAGTTTCTTCCTTTTCTCTCCTCCTCCACCTTTCTTCCGTCTCGTAGGCCCGCAGATAAGAGGTTGAAATGATCTGAGAAAAACAAACCACTCCAATTACATCTATTTTATAATTCTTTCAATTTTTTTCCAAAACATATACAGCATTTTCCTTATTTTCGTACAAATGTATTCATAATCACATACCTTTTTTTGTACAGGAGAGGAGAGGGAGAGATTCACTTTTTAAATTTCAGACTCCTCTGATTCGTCACATTGGGTTTTCCTTTCCGTTAATTTCTGTTAAACTTGCCAAACTGTTGATTTACTCTGTTGATGTGATTATGAGCTCAAACATCTAGGGTTTCAGCTGAAATGTAAAAACATCAAACGTGGACAAACTAGACTTTTTTTTCTTTTTCTTCAGAGCACATATATTTTTCATACACATACACGTACACATATAGGGCATAAAGGGCATGTGCTAACATCAGTAGTTGCCAAGAAATACATTGAAAAGATGTTTTAAATAAAACTTTTCAAACTGATGTGTGGACTCAGGGCTCAAATAGAAAACCTTAGTGGGTTGATATTGATATATTGTATATTTAGTCATATATACTCTATCAGGCCTAAATGTGACACATTATCTTACTATTTCTACTTTATTCACATTTGATTTTGAATTTGTTGAGATTATGTTTCCAAGAACGAGCTCCTTTGAGTCGAGTTTGTGCGTTCGTGCTGTGAAGTCGTGGGCAGATGTTCAGAAAAGCACAGGAGGTGGAGACCTGCGAGATGATTTGTCGATGATCCTCAGTACATTTTGCTGCGATGCACACTCAGCACAGATGCAGCCCGGAGCCACAGTTGTAAGCGTCGCGTCTCAGATAAAAGGGGCAAATCCATTGGTGCCAACAAATCCAAACTTGGCTCTCGCCGCTCTATTGTACTGCTCTCCTCTCAGTTAAATCTGGCACGCTCTCCACATCAACCAATTTACAGAAAGTCCTAAATTGAATTACTGAACCTCAAACTTGGCAGGATTCCTGCTACATTCTGCTTTGACTGTTTAGTTTTGAATTTATTTCTCTCCTGAGAGGGTGATAGTGAACCCATTTGCAACCGACTGACAATCTGGAAAGTGAACCAAGTTGTTTTATTGCAGTTGGCCCTCCTGTAGATGCACTGTTATTTGATGGGCCTCCAATAGGTCATGCATATTGGTAATTACCTGCTAGTGGCTCTCCAGTTTTACTGTTCTGATCCCTGATGACGACAGTTTACTCAGCCAATAATAATAATAACACATTCCAAGACATTAGAAATATATATCTCAGTGTAGAATCAAATTAAAACCACTTTAAACACATTTTACATTTCCATTCAAACATTTGTAGCAAGGAGAAACGGCCAGACACAACATCTGGACAGCTGGGCCTCAGCGGTGCACATGGTAATGTGATGGTCTCTATGTCGGTTTTGGCACGTTGGGTAGTGCTGAATTACTGTAAATCTGTCAGACGACCATCACGCTGCAAATGGATTGAAAAGTTCCCCCTCCTTCCCATGACTTCATTTATTTCCTGTGATGTGTGTTGTGTTGTTTTGTTATATTATTTTCTTTTATGTACCTATATCTGCTCAGTGTGTTTTGTTCTTGTGATGTTAATGGCTGAGATTTGTGTTGTCAAGTATGTTGGGGATAGAAAAAAAAAAATTCTATCAATTAAAAAAAAAAGATTTATTTTACATTTTAGACATTTAATATACACAAAAGTTGTGGTCAGTACATCCTGACATCACTGTTAGTGTATGTGCGGTTACACATGGAAGACCACAAAGCCTCAACTGGGAAAGGTAAAAATAAATAAATATAAATAAATAAATAAAACAACATTTCAACTTGGTGATAAGTTGCTCTGCTCTCTCTTTAATCCAGGAAACTGTGATTTGTTGTAGAAAGCAGTGGAAGCTCTCTGCTGTGTGAGCAACTGATCTAAATGCACATGAATGTTAAACCTTTTTTTTTCTTCCTTAGCTGGAACTGGACATACAGTATCTTGTAGAAAAAGTGGCTGTAGTGGGATTTAAATTCGTCTGACTGGGATTGTTTCCATGTTTAACGCTCGGCGACATCGTCTTCCGGCTCGCAAATGTGTTTATTTAAACAAATTTTTGCTCATGTCTGTTTAATTGACAAATCTGTGAAACTCAAATCTGCTCCGTTAATGTGTACTTTTCATGTATTTGTGTGTGGTTTGCAGAGGTTTAGCTGCGAGTGTGAACACAACACATGCGGGGAGAGCTGTGATCGTTGTTGCCCTGGTTACCACCAGCAGCCCTGGATGGCGGGGACCTTCCTCACTCGACATATCTGTGAAAGTAAGAAAAACAAATAATATGCTTAAATTACACACTAAGACTTACAAGGCGGTGAATAACAGTCCAAGAGCCTTTAATCAAACTTCCTCCATTAGAAACACATCACAAATCACATTTCAGTCTCAGTTTAAGACTGAATACAGTCATCAAAAGTCACCTTTGCATCCATTAACCTTCATCAGCTACGAGGCAGCAGAGCAGAGAGGTCAGAGGCCTCCATCTGTCACCATAAAACTAGGGTTACAACATGTAATCTTCATTTTATTTCACACCTCCTCTGTAGTCTCTCTCAGTGGCCTCTACAATGACGCAGCAAGATGAGACATTAAAGGTCCTGATTGTGCACAACGGTAAAGGAGCCAGTTGTGACAGATTCAGCCCTCGTCCTTGCTGAGTGTGAAGGGGTTCGGCAATAATAAAGCGGCTAATTAGAGTAAAATGTGATTTGACACAGGGAACAGGAAACCTCCGACTGAAATCCACTTCACAGGTTAGCAGCGCTGCCACCAACCCCCGAAATAATCTGAGGATAAAAGTGGCCTTCCCACCGCTGTTATTCCACCAATCAGAGCGGAGAACAATGACACAGTCCTTTTTGAAGTACCAGTCAGACAGAGGTGTCCAGCTTCGCTAGCTCACAGATTCTGTGATTGGCAGTGACATTTCAAACACAACACAACCACTACCACCACAACTGGAGACATTTCATGAACAAAAAAAAAAAAAACCCAGAGAAACCATTATTTCCTTCCGATGAAAAAAGTGCATAATGCTGCGTTCAGACAAAAGCACTGTGGGAAAAATCAGCTTGCAATTTGAAAACTAGTAGAACTAAGTTCAACTTTTGCTGCAACACAACACAACTTTTACTTTATAACTATGTAACTTTATGAAAAATATTATGCAGTGTTTTCTCACAAGTCTCTCTACATTACTGTATCCACCGTTTGAACTGTCCTGTGTTGTATTTCATCATCAGGCTGGTATCCCAAACACCACATTTCAGGGTTTTGGTCAGAACAGCTGCCAAGTTAAGCTGCACATATCTGGGATCCTCGTTCCCCTCTCCCCACAACAGTATTACACTGCAAAGAATGGCTAAAATACGGCACAAATACAAGAAAAGACACTGAATTTAAGGAAACATTTACTTAATACTCATTGTCCATGCATTTTAATTGACAATAAAGCTTGAAATAAGTTGGTTAATTATGTGCAATTCAGGGTCTTCTGAATGTTTTATAGATATTCTGAATTCCATAATTGACTGATTTAAGTGTAAATTACTTAATATTACTTAGTTATTAGTAATAATGATTTTATTTGTTGTCTTTGGTGAAGAAGCATGTTGAGCCACTGACACATACTAATAATATTGCTACATACTAGTGCATATTGGTCTATCTCCATCCAATGTAGGGTGTTGATTATGATTTCATGACTAGCTGAGGCATAAAAGAGACATTCATGATCAGGTAAAAAATATACAATGAATTTAAAGATGATAACCAGCAAAAAAAACAAGATAATGATTCTGTTTCTCAAGATTTAAAATCTTAAATCTGGAAATATGAGAATAATTATCTTGTTTTAAAAGGGTTTTTTTTTGCTGGTTATTCTCATATTTCCAGATTTAAGATTTTAAATCTTGAGAAACAGAATCATTTACAGTGTTGGTCCTGAATCTGAGTGAAAGTTGCTGTACGTGTAAGGGTTGTCTACATAGAAGCAGACGCTCATGTCCAGGAGTTAGAAATGTTTGAGTAGGAGATTTTTCCTGTAGCAAAATCCAAACTTCTCCTCAAAATTCAAAGCAAACACTTTCCTCTTATTTGTAAAGTTTGATGCTAAGCTTTAGCAGGAAACAGGGCTCCAACTAACCACCGTAGGAAACAGACACGATAAATGAAAGGATGGACCCACTTTTTCTTTCTGGAACCAAAGAGATAAAACGCTGCTCATGGTCAGTGTGTGAACCTCAGGGAACTGTCCTCACTACAGGATTGGCTGTTTTTGCTAAGCTCTTAATGTGGAGGAGGTAAATGGATTTAAAAAAAAAAAAAAAAAAAGCGGCCGTCTTTGCTTCATGCTAAGTATTGGGATGCAGAGGGGCGGGGGCGGGTCCTG
Source organism: Trachurus japonicus (assembly GCF_045865225.1). Lineage (NCBI taxonomy): Eukaryota > Metazoa > Chordata > Actinopteri > Carangiformes > Carangidae > Trachurus > Trachurus japonicus. The sequence goes on from NC_140930.1 coordinate 10,254,932, forward strand.
GCAATCCCATCAAACAGTGCTGAGTTTCTATATGTGTGTGTGTGTGTTGTGTGTTTGTTTGTTTTCAGAGTGTAACTGCCACGGCAAAGCAGAGGAGTGCTACTTCAATCAAACGGTGGCGGACTCATCGCTCAGCCTGGATGTCCACGGCAACCACAGAGGCGGTGGCGTTTGCATCGGTTGCCGTGACAACACCGCGGGCATCAACTGTCAGACCTGTGTGGATGGATACTACAGACCCACCGAGGTGTGGGCCACACACACACACACACACACACACGCTTCTCTGTGCGTCATCATGATTGTGTGAATATTAAAGGGATAGCTCAACATTTATGCAAATTGACCCATTGCCATAATCCCTATAGTCATAGCAGTAGGTTTGTTACCTTTCTTTGTCAGTGCAAGCTATTTATAGAACGGCGGAGCAGAGCCGTGAGCTGCTCAGAGCTACGCTACAGAGGCTAATGGGATTTCTTGGTTTCCCTCATCAAACTCATCAAATACACAATCCAACAACTCCAAAACGCTCTGGTGGACAAGTTGTGACCTGCACATTCACCACGCTATGAGATAATAACAGAACGTTACCAGACAGAGTTGTTTTAGAGGTAAATTCATGCAAAACCGCTGATGCGCGTTCCCATCAGGGGGCAGTTTTTCAGCAAGTGGTCTCTGCATTTGCCTCTAAAACAACTCTGTCTCGTAATGTTCTGTTATTATCTCATAGCGTGGTGAATGTGCAGGTCACAACTTGTCCACCAGAGCGTTTTGGAGTTGTTGGATTGTGTATTTAATGAGGGAAACCAAGAAATCCCATTAGCCTCCGTAGCGTAGTTCTGAGCAGCTTGCGGCTCTGCTCCGCCATTCTAAAAATAGCTTGCACCGACAATTAAAGGTAACGAACCTACTGCTGTGACTATAGTGATTATGGCAATGGGCCAGTTTGCCAAATTGTTGAACTATCCCTTTAATTCTGTTCATCTCTACCTGTCCAGGTGAATGCCGAGGAGGAGGATCCCTGCATCCCCTGCTCATGTGACCCACTTGGTTCTCTCAGCCAAGCGTGTGTCGCTGATTCAAGCCAGGCTACACCCAGTATGCAAACACACACACAAACACACACACCTCATCTCTCCATCCCCTCCCCTCCTCCCTGTGTCTGTCTGTCTTTGTGGTCATATCACGCATGTCCTTTAAAGATGCATCATTCTAACCCCTCATTAGACACACGTACACTAGTTTATTGTGGATGCAGGCACACGTTTCACATTTTAATTCATTTCAAAGAGCTCCTTCAGTAGCTCCAATATTTCATCAACTCAGTCCAGCTTGATTTCCTATGGGGTTGGGGTTAGTCAAGTTCAGCTGTGAGCACAGACGCCTCTGTTATTGAAAACTGTCTGTAGCAGAATAACAGAATAACTATTTATATTAGAGATAATTTTACTTCCCTTTGTTTTTTTGTTTTTTTACTGTTTTCATGTCTAGAAAGTGGAGCTATTTTAGGTGCGAGCTACTTCAAAGAGAAACCCACTCTGTTCCACTCACACTGTTGTGTTTTTTTATTTTTTATTTTTTTTATTTTTAAACGTGTGTGTCTTGTGTGTCTCATGTGTTTGTGTGTCTCTGTGTTTGATTGACAGCCCAGCCAGCAGGGTCATGCCGGTGTAAGGAGGGTTTTGGGGGTCTGCGATGTGACAGGTGAGAGACACGCACACACACATACACACACACACATAAACACACATACACAAAGAGATAGAGACACATTGTGACAGGTGAGCAGAACCTTTCAGCTGTTGTCGGTTCCAATTAGTGTTTGGAAATTGCCAGAAAGTTTCCATTAGGATCTTTGATGTTATTTATTATAATAGATTATGACACTGAGTTTGTACCTTACACTATATGAAGAGGTCACTAAATGTATAAATCTTTAAGATAAACTTTTTTTTGTCCTCTTCTAATAATATTGTTCACATACTTGAATCCCTAAAGGACCTGAACGCAGCCAGAACTCATTAAGACAAATCTTGTTATTCTCAGTATTAAGTAGAAATCCCAATGTGTCAATCAAAGGAAATAAAGACAACAAGTTCCTCTTTCATTTGTCGATCAGCTGTTGTGTCATCATTGTCTTGCTTGTTGCTTCCCCGTTGATATCGCTTACTGTAGGTTTAATGTGAATCCAGCCTCAAAGCTGATACAACTTTTTTTCCTCCAACTTTTTAACGACCTGCCCTTTAGATCGCCAGCAGCACGAGCGAACATCATCTTTAAAATCACTTCTTCTAAAAATGCACTCGCTCCGGTTCACTCTCTCTGTTAATGAGGAGGTTGTTTCCTGTGAGACTTTATGGACGTACATGTCGTGCATGGTGCGAGGTCACAACCAGAGAGTTGGACCTCTCATCCCTTTCATCTTTATTATTATTATTATTATTAATAATATTTATTTTTTTACTCATTTGTCTCCAGGTGCGCTGTGGGATACATGGGCTACCCGTCCTGTCAGCGCTGTAACTGCAGTGTGGAAGGAAGCATGAACGATGACCCGTGTATAACACCCTGCATTTGCAAGGTACACACACACACACACACACACACACACACACACACACACAGGCGTACAGTATAAGCACACGAATAATGACAAGTACTCTGCGCTAACCTTTCTAGCCCTGTCATCATTATCTTCACCACATTAACACTGCAATAACATGGCTTGTGCTCATAACGTCAGTTCGAGGGCAGCCCATAAACTTTGCTGCATCCTTCATCTCTCTCTCTGTCTCTTTGTCTCTCTCTCTCTGTCTCTCTCTCTCTCTCCCCAACTCTGTTTGACTTTCTCCTGTAGGAAAATGTAGAGGGAGAAAACTGCGACCGCTGTAAACTGGGATTTTACAATCTCCAAGGTGACAATCGACGTGGCTGTGAAAAGTGCTCCTGCATGGGCGTCTCCAGTCAGTGCTCCGCCTCCACCTGGTCCTATCAGAACGTAGGCTCCTACCGTGCACACACACACACACACACACACACACACACACACACACACACACACACACAGACTTGTTTTATTTGGGTTGACAAGTGAGAGTTTTGTCTACTTAAAGGGACAACGAGGAGTTTTGGAAAGTGTTTTCACACTACATTTCCCATGAGCCTCCGCGTGCACGGCGCAGGACGGACAAAAGTGAAAACATTTGTCAAGAATGTTTTCATTGATCAAGAATGAAATTTGGAGGTTCGAAGACGATCAGATACCGTCGTAATTCCGACCATAAATGGCAATTTGGCGGCGTTATTCCCATGACCCGCCGGGCAGTGTCTGCAAAACCCAGAGTAGGAAATGCTGGGCGAGCCGACCACTAATAATAATAACAAAATAACGATAAAGACAAAACGATATATTTATCGAAAATGGACCCATTAACAAGTGTGGGTAACGTAGATTCATCCACATTAATATGAGACTTTTTTATAACCAAAAAAAAAAAATTCCTCGTTGTCCCTTTAATCCTTAAAACTCAAATTGATGCTTAAATTGCATCATTCCTGTCCACCACAGCCTTAAGGAGTCAGCTTCAAGTCAAGGGGGCAGTTGTCGGTCTGAGGAGTGAAGCTCACTTCCGCGTTCAAAAAACTGCAATCCCCTCGGCTTCCTCTGGGGGCTGGCTCCAGAAGGGAGCAACTCCAATTGAGCCCCATGTTAAAATAGCCGATTTTACAGCTTAAAAAAACATATTTACAGCCTGGTACATTTCATTTTTTTGGTCTCAACCGATAGTTTCTACCCCCGCACACACTCTGAGGGGGGTGAATTTTTTAAAAACTCTACCGTTTTACTGTTATTAGGTTTAAAGTTCTGGCCAATTAGGGCGCAGAACCGTTGAGTGACAGGTCCGGCGACCGCTGCTACGAGGCCAGTGGGCGGGCTCTCGGCCGGCCAACGGCCGCACCGCTCCAAATATGGCAAGTAGAATCCAACATGGCGCGGCTCAAACCCCCGTAGTAGCGGCACAAAACAGACTCCCCCAAACCAATGGGTGACGTCACGGACGCTACGTCCATTCTTTTTACAGTCTATGCTTCAAGTACTTGACACAAATTACACTGCCCACTTTTTGCGGCGGGTGCCATTTTAGTCCAGTCATACGTACCAGCATTTTAAAAAGGAGCAATTTCTAAACTAGATGAACTTTAGTGGAATTACTGCAGTGAACAGATCTGTGTGTGTGTGTGAAGGTGAAAACGGTCTTGGTCTGTTCAACTGTTCAAATGTCTGTGAAGATGCTCAGTCACCCAGGTCACGGTTATCCAAGAGAGAACACAAGCCGCCGCGACTTAACAGAGCCGATAATGTGTCTGCAAGGCCCAAGGCCACCGGAGGAAACAGAAACACATGAAGGATGCTCTTAAAGCTTGTTGATAGCCTGACTGTCCTCGTGACTCTTTACTTTGTCTCCCACATTTTTAAAACTGGTAAAGATTTGAAAATCGTCTGGTGTGTAGTCAGCCCTTGGTGAAATGTCAACAACCAAGTCCTCTTGTCCCTGATTCAACTTTTGGCTGTTTTGGTGTTTTCAAATCATTTTTGTCAAGTTCAAGTTTTGGTATTTTTTATATTATTGACAGTGTTGACCTCTGCTAGAAGTAGGGAGGCTCTCAGTGCCTTATACTGCACCTATATACATACATACCCTACTCTGCTGGAGTAGTCATTATTCTATGGCGGATCATATTTGTACGGCTGATAAGATGTGATCTGATTTTTTTGTGATTACATTTTTAAAGAACAATGAAAATACAATAGGTCAAAGTAAAGAGCAGAACAGAGATTAAACTAAAAGAAAAAACAACAGGAATCAGGTCCAGCAGGCGACAAATGGAGAGAAAGAAGGAAGAAAGGAAAAAAAGAGGAGAAATACATGGGAGTGGGGGGTCTCTCAGTTCAATAAGCTTTTAGGATCCTTCACTGTTTGGGCCCAAAGTTTAATTGTGTCTTCTTCAGCCCCGTGGATACGCACAGCGGAAAGCTCAAGATAAACAACAATAAAAGTGAGCATCCAATCGTCGCAGAGCAGGAAAGTCAAAGTGTTTCTGCCTGGTGGTCACCAACTTTTTGGCAGCGGTTAACCTAAATGAAAACACACATTTCACACAAAGTGTTTTTTACTGCTTCATGCAAATCATTTCAAATCAATCAGGACCCAGCCTGCAGAGGGTTTGTGACTGAACAGCAGATTCACAGCCTGCTGACATGTTTGTGGTTGAATCAACATCAGCAGTCTTTTACCTGCGTATGTTTCCTGCATCTGGTTGTTGGTCATTCATTGGAGCATGAATTGCTCCTACAATATCTGCTCCTCTTATTATTATTATGCTACTTTAAATACAGGCACACACAGGGATGGACCCAGAAGATGCTTTTTTTCAGATGACAGGCAAACTGCTCCTGGTGCAGTTTGATAAATATCCTGCAGATATAATAATGATATGATTCATTAATCAGGCCCCGAGTTCAGAGTAGTGAAACGTTGACGACATCTGGAAATGAATAAAACAGAATCAGTGTTCCACCGACCTGCAGCAGTGAGTAGCAGCACGGCGCCAGAGTGTTAAAGCAAAGACAAATCTTTGCCAAGTCGACGCTGAAGACAGGGGAGGTGGTGGGATGGAGCTGAGCTGAGGTGAAGGCAAAGGAGAATAGTGTAAAAAGGAAAAGAGAGAAGACTGGAGAGGGGAAGGGTGGAGACAAGACAAGAGGCAAGAAGGAGGAGAGAGGTGAAGAGAGGAAAACAGTTTTTGACTGACAGGCGGGGTGGGAGAGGAGGGGAGAGGAGACACTGACAGGATGACAGCTCTGATTTAGACACCGATAGTGTGTGTGTGTGCGTGTGTGTGTGTGTGTGTAAAAGGGGAAGCCAAGGTCAGGTTAATTGCAACGACAGATGTGTGTCTGGCTCTGTCTATCTCTCCCTCACACACACACATATACACACACACACTCCTTGTGGAGTTGAGAGCAAAAAAAAAAAACTCTTTCTAGGTGTCAGTTGCAAGACTTCCTGGCTGACATGTGACAGATGTATAAAACCTTTGAACGTAAACATATACTGTATAGTAGGTTTTAACGTACAGTATGCTACACATACATTCAGTTATACATGAGAAAATATCACATCTCTGACATTTTGCTTTTATCTGTTAAACTGTGAAAACAAGGTCAGTTCAAATTTGAGTTTACAGAAAGAAAACGCTTTGCCTTTAATTAGGAATGAGCCATTAAAATCCAAACCAACTGATTGGTTCTTTGCGTTCTATTACCTCTTTTCATTGTTACAGGATGTCACTATACTTCTATCTTAAAACAAATTGTTCATATTTCTATTTAATTAATTAAAGGGACAACGAGGAGTTTCTATTCGGTTATAAAAAAGTCTCACGTTAATGTGGATGAATCTCCGCTACCCACACTTGTTAAAGGGCCCATTTTCGATAAATATATCGTTCTGTCTCTATCGTTATTTTGTTATTATTAGTGGTGGCGGAAATGCTGGTCGAGCCGACCAGCGTTTCCTTCGTGGCGAGTCATGAGAATAACGCAGCTGAATCGCTGTTTATGGTCGGAACTACGGTGGTATGTGAACCTCTTTGAACCTCTGACTTTAATTATTGATGAATGAAAACATGAGTCCGTCTTGCGCCCGGTCAAAGAAATGTACGGTGCGCGCGGAGGCTCATAAATGTAGTGTGAAAACGCTTCGCTTTTCCAAAACTCCTCGTTGTCCCTTTAATTTATTTATTCATTGTTTTTCTTTCTTTCTCCATTTTCGTTATTTTGTTATTCCTACTATGTTATTCAATATCTCTACTATGTTAGATTTATGTGGGTAGGGGTGGTGTGTGGGAGTTTGTGAGCAAGATGTCTGTATTTGTCATGTTATGTATGTCTATAATGTAATGTAGCGTATTGTTGTTATGTGCTCTATATGTCTGTCTAGGGACCCCCTTGAAAATGAGATGCTACATCTCAAGGGGCTATCCTTTAATACATTCAAATTAAATGAGGATATGATATAGATCATAAATATAATACATGACTCTGTACAGTATATAAAATTAACCTTAAGAAATTGAAGCTGAAGGATCTTAAGTCTTCTTCCTTATAAGGCAGCTTTTTGTGAGTTATTTTTTCAGATAACTGAGTGTTGAAGGATAAAAGGTGCTCTTCTTTATGCAGTGAAGTCAGTAACATTGACTTGACTAATCAAACGCTTTAACGTTTTCATTTTGAGAAAATGGCATTGCTCTCCTCTTTGTCAGAGAAACTAACCGACTAGGGGGATCGTTTTATTGTTTGTTTATACACCCATTTGGCACAATAGGCCGTGCTGCTGAGGGCGCTGCCCAGTGAAGCCAAGCAGCTTTGCAGGATTCAGCAGGAGGGGAGGGAGAGCAGTAAAGCCCAAATGGCCGAACAGAGCAGAGCCGCGTCATCATCATCGAGACACTGACTGGACACAAAGAGAGAGATGCCAAGTTTTTGCGGTGGAGGGACAAATCTATTGAAACAGTTGGTCCATTGTTATGTACAGTGGTGGAGAGCAGCTAAACAGAACAGAATCAGATGGGCAGATTATGTCCACATTGAATATGACTGGTGACGCTGACAGAGAGCAACCTCTGTGCTTGGATAAATATAATCCGATGAATGTGAATGTGAAAACTAAAGGTCAGTTCTGTTTGCCTCCAAATAAACACTTAAATTAACTTTTTTTTTTTTAAAGAATAAAACTTTGATGGAGGAATCTTGAACGCTCCCTGTACATTTCTGCAGCAGAGAGGAAGGTGTGATTTTAAAACCCCTTCACACAATGGCCAGAGCCGTGTGCGATTTTCTCTATATTACTCCACACACAATTTCTGGGTGTTGAATTTTAAGCAGCCCACTTTGTGTACTCTGAAATGAGACACTGTGAACTGTGGTTCTGAGCCTATTAATACTGAATATGAGAAGAAGAATAAAAAGGCTGTTTTCTCAGGAGATGGAGCTCAAAGTAAATCTTTAACTTCTTCCTGGATGTTGATTCTGTAGGAGACCACGCTGACGGGCTGGCACCTGGTCGGAGATACGGGAGGGAGAGTTTGGACCGTGCACAGAGAGACGCCTCCGTATCTGAGCGTCCGACACTCGGATGTTGTGAATGACCTCGGCTCCGCCTACTACTGGAACGCACCAGCGCTGTACCTGGGAAACAAGGTTAGATGCAAACACATGACACTTCTATCAAAATATAAAGTAACTTTATTATTAAGACAAGATAATTGACCCATTGTCCTGATGAGGAAAAATGACTGACTGAGTGCTTATATTATTGAGTAATTGAACTGGACTGAATATCTTGTATTGTTATTGCACAAGTATGATTAAATCTGGGTGCAATACAGATTGGTGCAAGGAAACAACACAAAAGTAAGAGCATAAGACAAGTAATATTAATATAAAAATGTATATATAAAATATTAAGGTACAGTAGAGACATAAAAAGCAGTATACAGTATGTACATCTTATAATATATAAAACTTAATGAGTAAGTAAGTAAGGAAGTACTTTATTTGTATAGCACCCTTCTCAGTACGAATACACAGAGTGCTTCACATCGTAGATAAAACCATCATACAGTACATAACAATACGCAATAAAATATAGAAAGTACTGTGCATATTACATAGTAACAGCACAGATAACAACATAGGAAAACATCAGGTGGCACTTGATCGACCCGAGGGGGTCGAGGCAAAAACAATGTTAAATGGGAGGTGAGTCACATCCCACAGCATCTAACACCCAAAAGCCCTTTTAAACAAAAAAGTCTTCAGTTGACCCATGAAACAGTCTGCTGACTGGGCAAATCTTATCTCCAGTGGGAGCACGTTCCACATCTTCGGGGCCACTGCCCCAAAGGACCGGTCCCCCTTCGTTTTCAGACGGGTCCGAGGGACTGACAGGAGGCCCTGGTCTGCTGATCTGAGGGAACGACTGGGGGTGTGGTGGTGAATGAGGTCACAGATGTAGCTGTGATGATGTAATGTAATGTAATGAGCTGCCTGTATAAATATTTGTGCAATATGGCTGTGTTTGTGGCAGAATCTTAAATATCTCTAACATAGATTCAAATGGACAGAAGTACATATTTACTTCACATATACCAGCTGTCAAAATAAAAATTGAATTTCTGGGTAAACTTAAAGCAGAAGTAAGCGATCCAGTCGTTTTGGCTCACTTTCTGTCAGCTGATGGAGTTAGCAGTCCCCGCCCTCGTCCCTACGTCGCCACATTCACGCGCATCCCTTGGCTGCACACACAGAGAGGACCGCCCCTTTATGCCGTTCTCTCTCCTCATTGGATAAAGGTTGTAGGATACAAGAAGTTTTCTCCTCGGCTTACAGCAGAGCAGAGTGACTGACAGACCCGTGTTTCAGACCAAACACTCTATATAAGTGATTGCTGTTGGAAGATAGAACTATTTAAGACTTATATTAACACAAATATTCCGCTTACTTCTGCTTTAATAAAGCATCTTAAATTTAACAGTAATATAATAAGACACAGTCAGCAGACAGACAGCTGCCTCAGAGTTGAATAACACCTCTATTACACAATGTAATCAATTCTTTATGTATATGAGATGTTCTCAAACATGACATGATTTTGGAGACCGTTGTGGATTGTATTAAATTGGGCAGATGTTGTGTACATGTGAAAGACGTGTCACTGTCATCCTGCAACAAGCTTGATTTGAATCCGCTCCATCTGGCAGGAGAAAAAAAAATGCCACAGTGAGCGACTGGCTAATTCTGCAGCACTCAGCTGTTTGGACTGTGATATTGGTCATAGAGAAAACAGCTTTTTGTTATGGTGAAAGGTGTTGCACCAACAATTAGACAGGCCCCAAGTCTCAATAGTAACTGATTACACATTAATGAGCTGTACGTCTGACTTGGTGTTTGTCCCGCACTGCATTAACATTAATATTTCCCACTATTCCCTCCACTTTTACAATCTAAAGCAAAGCAACGACAGGAAAATGCATTAAAGCTGACATGAGGCTACAGCGTCGGGACAGACTTCGAATATATAAACAGACCCAGTTTTATGATCTATGAAAAATATCCCCTGGATGTGCGTCTGGTGAGAGCGTGCGTCCTGCTGGGATGTTCACCTCCCTCCCACCTGCTCCCTCCCACCCTTGATTCTCTGGATCAGCTTCCGCTAATGTCGACTCTTTGAATTTTGTGCTATACCCTTTTTTCTGTGGCCATGATTAGACTTTATCACTCCAGCTGGCAAATAGCTGCAATCCATGTTTCTGAAGTCGAGTTGTTGCCCCTGCTACAACAACAGGCGGACTGTGATTTGTCTGGGTGTCATGGCTTAGAGGAATATACCACTGAATTTCATTACTTTGCGCCCTGCAGGCCTGGCTTGTCATCTCACTTCTTTGTCTGAACGTCTATCCCTCCCTCTCCCTCTAACCATCCCTCCATCCCTGCTTTTCTTTTTCATCGGTCTGCTCCTCCAACTCTCACTCCATCTCTCCACGACTCCCATTTTTCTCCTCCCTGTTCCTAAATCATCCCCCTCTACTCACCCCAAGCTCTCGTCTCTCTCTTTCTGTATCTCTCTCGCTTTGTGTCTCTCAGGGTAAACAGTGTTTCGCCTGTTGAACTCGATAATCAACTGTTTTTCTCTTAGCACACACACACTTGCACACACACACAAACGGTAGCAAATTCAAACACATCCATTCCTCACACACACACACTCCCAGGCCTATATAAGTCAGATAATGATGTGTTTGGAGGCATTAGGGACAGCAGAGCAGAACCAAATGCCTCCATACATGTGAAACAAACAAATTACTAGTGTGTGTGTGTGTTTGTATGTGTGTGCATGTGTATGTGATTGCTAGCAGCAGTGTGTGAGTACTATATGAAAAAGCGATTCTTTGCTTCAATCTCTGATCGTGTTACAGAGATAGATGTTATGTGACTTGACTACACAACTCCATCACACACACACACAGACACACACATGCAAACACACACTGACACACCACGGCCTGTCATGTTAACATGTATCATTGGAAGTGACAGGCTGTGTGTAATGATAAACTAGCAGTGGATATATGAGTATAAATGTGTGCGTGTGATAACGCGCTTAATTCTCCTGCACGACCTCCTGCTTTGTTAAAGCCAAGAATGCTCATTGGCTCGTTAGTGCGCTCTGTGGGATGCTCATTGGTCCAGAAGCATGTTCTTCTAACGCTCATTGGGTATCTTATCGCCTGTGTCGGTCCGGGGACGGCTCGTTCTCAAGGATAGCCATTACAGTCATGGGAGCGTGCTCTGTTAAAAAAGAATATTTTATACAATGTCTCTGGTTTATTTTGCATCAGAGGGGAGATAAGTTGGATTCAGCGTGACGAGCAAAATATAAACTAATGGCGTTGAAAGTTTGGAGAGAGAAGCAACATTTTAATGAAGGCCTCTGCATGTTGAAAACTTGTTTTTGATAAAGTTTTAGTGACGTTTTATAACATGACAGAGGCAGATACTTTCAAGTAGAACCAGAATCTAATTATATTTTCATATTCAAAATGGCTAAACTGACAATGTGAGAGGTGTCATCTGTTGTGATGAACCTAAATCATTATCACCTCAGCTCTTTTTAGCATTTTAGCATCTTTCAACTCATTATTTCAGTATGAAAACACACAGCTTCATTGTTTTGGGCTCAGTCTCTCCTCTCTCACAGACCTCACTCCCAGCAGCAACAGGCAGTTGTTTTCAACAAGCTTTAATTCAGCTGCCAGGCTTTACAGAGCAGACTGACACAGTAAAACTACCACCTGAACATAGAGGAGTTTTCAGCAGCTGAAGACTTGGATATTTCCCTCAGGAGCTGAAGGTGAATGTGAATATTGGAACATTTTAAGATTATGTCAAATTAATGAAATACTAATGTTACACCAGCAAAGATGGGTGTGTTAATATGTAGATGGTTAACATGTTCACTGTATCAACTTCATCAGCTGATCAAATGTGTTTACAGCTTGTTTTCTTGCCTACAGTAAAGTGGCTAGAAAATCTAAAATATGTGAAAGCATATAACATTTGCTTCTCCCCAAAATTGGATGCCGTCCACCATCATCATCATAATCATCATGTGATCTAAATCAGCAGATCAAATGAAGTTTACTCAGACTTTAAGTCGAGTCTAAGAGTGTGTTTTTTTAGTGGTGAACTGAAATGAAATGCGATATTTTAGATATTCTTACAGAGTGTTGTGGTGTCAGTGTAACCATATTTCTAGGAGCCTAAAATCTGTCAAATCGTGATCTCCTCGTATCCATCTTGTACCTTGATTTACAAACAGATTCACACTCAAGACAGATGAAAGTTTCAAAAACCCCCCCAAAAAAGCTCATCATTTGGAGAAAAGAGAGTGACAGATGGACAGAAAGAGAGAAAGAGGGAGTAGTGGAAGATTGAAGCAGGGAGATGAAGGGATGATGGATGAACATGGAGAGAGGAGAAACATCCTTTGCTGACAGCTGATGAAAGAAAGCTGAAAATATACCGAAACTTGACAAACACACAGCTCAGCTTTTGTTGCGTTGCACCTCAACTCCCCCTATAAGTCTGCCTCTGCCTTCCCCAACTTTCTGAAACCATTTTTCATCCTCCCTATTTTCTATATATTGTCCTATAAAGACAAAGAAATACAAGATAGTAATCCTTTAAGAGGGAAACCGGCTACAGGTGCAAACCTGTAAACCTCAAGACTGAAGTGGTGAAATGTTAAGAAAAATGCTCTGATTTCAGATTGATAATAAAGGCTGACACTTCACACCTGTGACAAATGAGAACTATCATAAAAGTGTTTTTATAAAACACTTTTTTTTCCTTAGAGGAACATCAGCCTGTACCAAGCTGCTGAGCTGTGACTTATGAAACAGAGAAATGTGTGTGTAGAGGAGTTTGTGTATAGTGCCACTTCTAATCTGGTCTTGATTGAACGAGATGGATTCCCCTCCCACAAGGCTAAAAAAAAAGTGCCTTTACATTAATCACAGTTGATTTGTTTCAGTTTTCATCAACTGAATAATTCTGTGTCACATGCATTTGTGTCATGGAAACTGTGTGTGTGCAGGGATCTGTGCCGCAATCCTGTTTCTTAGAGAGAAAAGAAAGTCATTACACCTGGTTAGAGGAGAAATCACCTGCAATACTGATTCACAGATGTTTTCATTACAAAAACATAATTAATATCAAACAAAGTAAGCTATGCCACGTAGTGCATGCCGCTGTTTGGTTTGCCATTTTGAAATGAAGAACATATTTTCTCTTCACTCTGTTCTTCGCCACCTCTTTTGCCTTCTCTGGTGAACAGCTGCTTTTGGTATCTGTGAAAAATGGGTAATCCAGCTTCCATTAACCTGCTATCAATTATTTCCTGTCAGATCTGTAATGGTAAATTTGAATATTCCTTTGTTTTAATCACTTGTGACGTCCCTACCCCCTGCTTTCCCTCAGATCCAATCAGTTTACGACAACATGAGGTGCATTTCAACCCAAAAGTTCCTGAAGAATTTCCACCAAATGTTCCTCAGGATTTATAAAGTTCCTGTGGATAATTTTTTCTGTGTTTCCATCGTGGCCTAATGCAGATCAGGCTAATTATGTATAGGAAATCAAATGAAGGTTAATGCACTACACCTCCAGTTCAGTGGGTAGAGGTTAGAAGAGGATGAAGGCTAGTTGTGGGTCTCTTTCCAATTCCCATTAGATATCAAAAAGCAAAGAAAAACTCCAAGGCAAACCCTTGAGTAAATAAAATGCCTTTAATTAATCTGGCATTGTCACAATGACTTGATCAAAATGACTACGACGGATTTCGGCATCAAGCCTTCATCTGGGAGTAAACAAAATTCAGAAACACCTAGTTATTTTGTCTTGGTGTTCAACCAATGACAAGCCTCCACTCGGTTGCTGTGACCCAGAGTGGGTGTGGTCACCAGCCAGCTCCTGCAAAAGGGGCTTGGTCGGGGCGTTTTTACATCTCCTGGATCCTTCTCCAAGGAGCACCTCTAGTTTTGAGAAAGGAGTCCACATTAGATATTGTATGACTGAATAGGCCTGCCCTTCCTGGGATTCCATCTTGAGCAACAACGACAAAAACTGTCTTGAATCAAAACAGTCGAGTGAACGGTCAGCTTGCAGCTGCAGGCTTTTACCTGACAAGGCACTTTTTGGGGGGTTGATCATTTACCCTGCAACCAAAATTAAAGAGGAACTATGTAAGCCTGGTTGCTTTTCTGCTGTTTCGCTAACCCATGTGCATTTGTTTACAACGCCGGCAAGAAATCAATCAATAGGTTATATATAATATGATGTTGCGATGTGTATATCTGTGTAGTTCAATCTGTCATAAACAAGAGATTACGGGTTATGGGGCGCGTTTGTTTTTACGGTGCGCAGAGACGAGAGCTGGGACACCTGGGCGGAGGCTCTGATCTTGCAAAATTGTTTTTCAGCCAAGAGAAGCAATAAGTGACACGCTAGGTGGCAGGCAGAGAGCCTCCATTCTCCCTTGTAACAACTTAAGCCATTTATTAAATCACAAATACTCGTAGCTGTTTAATTGAGGTAAAAATGTAGCATAGTTAAGATACAAATCCTGCATAGTTCCTCTTTAAATCTTGGTTCCTGTGGTCGAGGTGCACATAGTCCCTCAAAAAGATCGTAGTTCTTTGGGGAAGTTCCTACAGTCAAAATGAGGCCATAGAGGCTGATAGGAGGCAGCGGTCTTGTATTTACATACTCATTTAATCAACACAGGGTTAGCATGGTGCTGATATTTCATGTGGCAGTGTGTGCAGAAGCCTCAGAGGGAGATCAGCCCTGCATGTATTGAATATAGGGTGCCAACGTGCCATTGTTTGTTACTTCAAGTCGGATACACAGCGAGCTGGTGGAGTTGACTTTCAGGAGCCAGTGAGCCGTGGGAGAGCAGAACAATAATTGATTGGCTCTGAGAGGCTGGAGGTAAATGAGCTGCTCTTAGTCATCCTCCTGGATGAGCTGTGCATACTGAGTTACAGTACAGCTCACCCTCTCTCCGCTCCTGTCGCTGACAGTGATAATTATCATGTCATAGCCTAGCACGCAGCCACCTCAGAAGTCAACAATGTTGCTGTCTTTTGTTTTTTTTTTCTTTTCATGTGGCATAAGAAAATGTGAGACTAAGTGTTGCTTCTGCTGAAACAAAAAAAGGACAAATAGCAGCTCATAGTAAATAAGGGGCTGTGTTTACATCTCCATGTATGTCTGCATACATGGTCTATGGGCCTAATCAACTACAGCCTCTACCCCCTACTGCTGTCTCCATCATGCAGCGAAGTGAACAGACATCAGCGAGTGACCGGTTCTAACCCCAAACCTCATCTGAGTGCAAACCCCATGCAGAGCACCTCAAACGACCAGCTGACAGCCCGACTCAACAGTTTCATTCCAGTCTGCCAGCAGCACCCATTCGGGGTTCATACCCCCAGCAAAAACGCACCGCAACCAAAAGGACAGGAACCCCCCGGACCTTGTGGGTTTCTCGTCCAAAAACAAGAACCCACATACATCATGCAGACAGGGCAGCACCACAGCTGCCAAAACACTCTATTGTCCCGGGAGGCTGCAGAGGAGTTTTAAATCAAATTTCAACCAGCCACAGTCCATTTGTTTCAGGGTGCTGCTCACCAGACCAGGAACACTTTCAGATACTTTTCTTCAGGATCGTTGCGGTCCATTGCGATTAAAATCCTGGGGAGATTATGCAAATCAGGCTGATGACGTACTGTATGGAAAAGCAATCATGATGAATGCACCTACACCTCTAGTCCAGTAGGTGGTGATTAGAAGAAGACAAAGGCAATACAACAACGATGATGCAATAAAAGAGACGAATGGCGTCGACTTTACCCAATTCAGATTGTCTCTGGATATCATCTTCTGCATAAATGCTGAATAAGGCCAAACACTTAGTTGTTGGTCTGTCTTCCGTACACTTTATTTTGGGACTCCATCTTGAACCACAATGAAAAAACAGAAAACAATTGAATCTTTAAAACATGGCAGGTCTAATAAAATGCATGTGTGCTTCAACTAGAAGCAGCAAAGTGGGTTTTTACTCAACATTTACTTTATTTCTGTTGTGTTTTTGTATGTTTTTGCCGTATTTTGTCAACTAATGATGGATACTTCTGTGTGGAGAGGAGATTCTTCGGGAAAGGAGCTTCTTTCTTTCACTGAAGTCTGGAGGACGCCACCCTGCTCCAGCTGAGATGAAGAGTTGCTTTTGTGGTTGCCGTGCTGATGCAAAGATTAAAGGCCTGGAAGTGGAGATGAACTGGGTCCTTTCTGCTGTCAGTCATCATGGGAAATGTCAACTCTCTGCCCATCAAGAGTGATGAGCCAGAGATGTCGATGAAGACTCAGAAAGTAGACATTTTTTCAAATCATAGCAACACTTGTGTGCATCCCACCAACGGCTCCATGAAGTCATTGGTAGGATACAGGCCAAACATCCTGAGGCACTTCAATCATGTTTCCTTGATGGACTCACTGTACTGGGGGATGTGGAGGAGAGATGAGCACTGAAGATGGTGGAGGCCGTTCTGAACAACTGGGATCATCCACTTCATGGCTCCTTGATGGGGCAGGAAAGCAGCGGAGGTGGACGGCTCCTCTCTCTCTTCGCTGCAGGACCAAGAAAGAAGATCCTTTATAGGTGACCTTCAGCCATCAGGCTTTTTTATTATTCTGCAAAGGGTCGATGAGCTGGCAGATAAATGAATTTCAGTTTGAGGATTAATAAAGTAATTCGTATTTGTAACACAGAAAGGTTCACCACTGCACATTAAAGCCCCCAAGATTTCTGATCTCTGGAAGGCATTAGCCCCAAAACAAGGACTTTCTTTGGGGGTATAGATTTCTTTTAATTTTTTTTTTGTGTTTATTTGTAACAGGACTCTGCATATTCATGAACATACAATATGTAAATATGCCTGATTTAGCTCTAAAGCTAATTTCCATCTGCAGTCCCGCGGTTCACACTAAAACAACATTAGACAAGGACAAAACAAAGCACAACATGGTACAAATACCATATATCACAATATATACAATATGTGCTACACACAGTAGCTTCAGTCAGAAGGAGCAAGGAGTAGTACAAAATTAAAATGCATTTAATCGTGCATCTGTCATAAAGTTCTATTTTTAAAGTGCATGAAATAAAGTGCCTACTATTTTAAGTATTTTAAATAAGAGAACTAGCCTTAATGTTTACAGAGCTGGTTATCACTAAGCCATGTTTTCAGCTGTTTTTTGATGCTACATACTGTATGTATGTCACTAACCCTTGAACTAAAAGCAGACCCATGTTTCTGCAGCAGAAAAGCACATAGTTTCTAGTTCCTGAAGTGGAAACATACCTTCAGACTATACATTCTCCATCCACTGGCCGTTATCCTGAGCACAACTACATTATCAAACGACTCAATACTCTTTAGTATCACACAATGTCATCTCCAACTCTTGAGCTCTTTCCAAGAGGTTACCATGGGAAACAAACAAACAACCCCCATGGACACAGTGTCCCTCAGCACAATGCAGGAGAACATCTGATTGTATAGTTTCCTCCTAAGGATGCTGCATCCATCTCCCACCAACAGACCATAACGCTCACAGATGGACGGCCCTGAAAATGCAGCACCAGATAAGATGATGGTGCTCGGACATGCTCCTCGTACTAATACTGACAGAGTGGGGTTTTTTTCAACAAGGGCCGTCTTTTCTTCTTTTCTCTTTCCCAACATATATCACTCACTCTCTCACACAGAAGGTCAGTGTGGTTGTTCAGCATTCCTCTGACTGTTGGTCCATCTGGAGCCAATCTAACCCTACTGCTTGGAACAACAATAGTCTGTGTGTGTGTGTGTGTGTGTGTGTGAGTGAGTGAGTGAGCCTGTCTGTGTGTAAGCGGTAGATAAACAGAGAGTGAAAACTCCCGATACCAATTGCAAACAACCACAGGCATCAGGAGGACGACGCAGGTGTGCGCGTGTGTTTATATTTCTATTTTCCTCTTTCTCTCTCTCTCCTTCTCTCTATCTCTCTGTGTGTGTGTGTGTGTATCTTTGTCTTGCTGGGTATACTTGTGTGTGTTCCTGTGTATGCCTGCGAGCCTGCATGTGTGTGTTTGTGTCTGTTTATGTGTGTGACTTTAGGGGAGTTTGTTTTCTGAAGCTTTTGTGACAATCTGGTTTTCATTTCCTGAAGGATGATTTCCTTTGTCCCCCCACTCCCCAACCCTCCCTCCCTCCTCTCCCTCCATCCCTCTCTCCCTCCCTCTCTTTCTCTCTGCCCAATCCCCCTGTCGTTGTCTGCTTATGTTCTCCAAAAATGGATGCACACAAATTTGGATCTGCAGACATATTTGTGTGAAGAAGCTAGCATGAGGTAGGCACAAAAGAACGATGCAGACTAATGTCTTATTTCAGTCAGAGTCATTAGTCCTCCTCCCTGTAGTGAGTTAGTCTGTGAGACTGTCCGTGTCCTCTGCACTGACGACGGAGTTGGTGTGGTTTCTTCCCCTCCCTGTGTAAAGAGCATTAGCAAGACTTCACTAGATTCTTGTGGGATTTAATGTTTGGCTTATTCAATTTCCTTTTTATTTTATTTTTTATTTTTTTATTTTGTGTGCACATTATTAAACTTCCTATCTCGGTTCACTGAAAGTTGAGTTTCACATATCAAACTCCATTTAGTAGATGTTTGCTCTGGAGCTTTTTACCTCCATATCACATGATCTATAACAGCAGATTAAGTGGATTTTGCTCAGTTAAGTCTATTTTTTATTATTAAAAATGACATTGGAGGGATATTGATGTTGTTTCATAAGAGATTGTTGGTGTCTTAAGTATTTTTTTATTAATATATATATATATATATATATATATATATATATATATATATATATATATATATTTTATTTAATTTTTTTTGCAATAAACCGGTCCAAATTAAATATGTTAAATATTGTTATAGGATGTTGGCACCTGCCTTTAATAGCTGTTAATCCTCTTTAACTGTTTAATCCTGATCATCTTGTTTCAATCATGTACCCAGATTTGGATGAAAGCATCAAAATCACAAAAAAAGGAGCTCATCATCTGGAAAAAAGAGAGTGACTGGAATCGACAGAGAAAGGGAGAAAGAGCACAGGGAGATAGGAGCAGGGATAAATGCATGATGGATGATCATGTAGAGAACAGAAACATCCTGTGCTGACAGCTGATGAGAGTCGGGACAAAGAAAAGGGAGAAAATGTGTTTACTTTAGTTTTAAAAGAAATCTATTTTTCATTGAGGTGAGAAACAGCACTTGACATAACAATCTCACCCCGAGGTCAATTTAATAGCTGCTCTGGGGGTTTCAGTAATATCACTTGATTCGTCATTAGCAGATGGAGTTTGCCCTGTTGTCATGGAAACATCCTTTTTTTTTTAATTTCCCAAGCACTTTGAGAAGTTCTCATTTACAAAATAGTTTGACGGGGAGTGAACTTTCACTCAACTCGCTGTAGACGTGAAGTCCTCAGCAAACGACTGCTGCTGCTGAGGAACAGGTGACGTGACAGGAGGCTCCCTGAGAGCCACTAAATGGACCTGGAGGTGAAATCATTTTGTCAGCCCGGACGCTGTGAAGCCGGTCGGTAATTTCAGCCACCGGCGGCTGTGATTTGTGTGAGAGGGAACGGGTTTGTTTTCCCTTTGAGTTCACAAGGCTGGAGTCAAAGCACGAGGCTACTTCAATGGCTAACAGCACAGATTACCTTTGTGTTTGTGTGTGCGTCGTCTGCTGATGAATTGTCAGGTCACGTCCTGTCATCTTCCACCTGGGGGAAACTGCATTTGATTGAAAAATATACGTGGAGACACTCGCACAACTTAAACACATGCATTTTTAAGACCCAGACTGCTGATTTAGACGTCTCACCCCGGTGTGTTCAGCCTCTTTATAACTTTACTAACACTTAAAGCAGAAGTAAGCAGAATGTTTGTGTTAATATACTGTAAGTCTTAAATAGTTATATCTTCCGACAGCAATCAATTATATAAAGTGTTTGGTCTGAAACACGGGTCTGTCAGTCACTCTGCTCTGCTGTAAGCCGAGGAGAAAACTTTCCTTGTATCCTACAACCTTTATCCAATGAGGAGAGAGAACGGCATAAAGGGGCGGTCCTCTCTGTGTGTGCAGCCAAGGGATGCGCGTGAATGTGGTGACGTAGGGACGAGGGCGGGGACTGCTAACTCCATCGGCTGACAAGAAGTTAGCCAAAATGACCGGATCGCTTACTTCTGCTTTGAGTGGCTGTTTTTATATAATATATTAAACCACACGTATCCAATAAAATCAAATTAATTTGATCAAATCACTGCGGGTGTCAGAAAACATCTGGGATTTGTTTTTTTTCTTAAACTGGGTCACCTATCAGCAGCGTGCCAAGTGTTTGCCAGTCTGCTTCACTGAGTCTTCCTCTGTGAAATTATATTTTAGCTGTTTGTTCTCCTCAGCAAAAAAAGTCCAGCACTAGCAGAGATCTATCCCTGTCCAGACTAACAGCAGTGTTATAATCAGGCCTGGACTAACACTTGCAGGTCATTAAAAAAGCTCTGACTTTTTGTTATTTAAAGTTATAGAGCAGTCATATTATTACATCAGGGCTCCGGTGGGAACCCTGGAGGAGGACGGAGGTCGATAGTGACTCATTTTCACACCTCTTCTTGCTCCAGTGCCAAACCCACTCCTTAGCATCAGCAGCAAATTAAATACCATAACTTTCCTCCTCTCCTCTCTGCAAGTCCTCCCTCTTATTTTATCCGTCCTTTGTGTCTCCTGCTGCAGTTTATTCTTTTATATCTCTCTGCTCAGTTCTTTTCCGTCGCCACTTCTCTATTCAATTCTCCTTTTTCACTATTATCTCTGTGTCCACTTTGTTTTCACTGTGACAAACAGCAGCCAGAGGATGCCGCGATGAGTGTCAGTAAAACTTTGATCAGTAATCTAGGTCAAGGCAGGGTTTTTTTTTTGTTTGAAGCATTTCAAGTCATACATTTGGATCATCACAGCAGGAAAAACACCCTGTAACTGCAGCACAAGTTCGACTACAAATCCCCATCTGAACAACCAAATATTAAGATGAATGACCTGTGTAATCTGATGCATACTCTTTACTGTACTTTACCAGAAAGTTTCACTATAATGAAGACTGTCAGGTACTTGATTGGGTTTTTAACAGCATGGATTACGTCTTTCCACTTCTGATTCAGGCCACTAATAGAGTTTATAACAGCTTTGTGGAGCTCTCATTGGGAATCCAACTGAGGTCTATTGTAGCTGTGTGTGTCTGAGTGTTTATTGTTCCTTTCGTTTTTCCACTTCCCATAACTCCCCTCGCCCTCCTCGTAATTTCCCTCTCCCGCTGTGCCATTCTGTCCGTCTCTTCTCTTTGCCGTGTTTTATTTCTTTTATTCCCTGTGCCCCCAGGGTTTGAGATGGGTCATCAGGTTGCCATGACAAAAGCTTTTAATATTGTCCAGGTTGAGTGGGGACGGTTGTCAAAGAAATGAGTTTTCTCTGACATGTCAATAATTTCAAAGAAAGTAAATAGCTAAATTCAGGCGAACAGAGAGTAATCCAGCAAGAAGTACAAGTGCAGCAGGACAAGAAGCCTTTTCTTCTCCTCAATTCATACAGTGCTCACCCAACTCAGTGCAGCTAATAACACAAACAACTATGAAACATGCAAATCAAATTTACTATGCAAGGCCATGTTGCACAAGTGGATGAGTTAAAGTGCTCACAGACCTACACAAGCTCGGGTTTTTATTTATATTCCTCTCTCCAACACCACTTCACAGCGGGAGGCCACGGTCACCCTGAGGAGGCACAAGACCTTTACAGAAGAATAAAACACATGCATTTCTGTGTCAATTCATGTTTTTTGACTCTTCCAATGCTTTAAAAAACATTCAAGAGATAGGAACAGGGAAGAAAAATGTTTCTGTGGACAAAGATCGAATATTTGTCATCCCTAAACCAGTAAAATATGTAGAAATAAGTATTTGACATACAAAGTGTGAAGAGGGCATTACAGTGGTGTAGTGGTTAGTACCGATGCCTCTCAGCTTGAAGGTTCAATTCCCACATTGCATGTTATTCTCTTCATTTACACTGGAAGTCAGAAATCGGAGTTTGGAATGATGTCTCCTCCTGAGTTAAGCGGTTTTTCGGCAAGCAGTTTTTCGGCAAATAGTCTTTGCCTCGGAAACAACTCTGTCTCGTAACTTAATGTTATTATCTCATAGCGTGGTGAATGTGTAGGTCACAACTTGTCCACCAGAGCGTTTTGGAGTTGTTGGATTGTGTGTTTGATGAGTTTGATGAGGGAAACCAAGAAATCCCATTAGCCTCCGTAGCGTAGCACTGAGCAGCTCGCGGCTCTGCTCCGCCGTTCTAAAAATAGCTTGCACCGACAAATAAAGGTAACAATCCTACTGCTATGACTGTAGGGATTATGGCAATGGGCCAGTTTGCAAAATGTTGAACTATCCCTTTAACATTGTATAACAATTTTTACAAATGTACAACAAAAACGTGTGATGAGCTGTTGGACGGATAATGCAACGTTTTACCATTAGCAATTGAAAAAAAATCAGGGTTTCATGTAGCCAACACGTGTTTACGTTTCGGCATCTTTTAACCCGCTGCAATTATGTGTCAGTGTAATGTCATGTAATCTTACACAACACTGCTGCTGTGGTGAGTGAAAAAAAACCCCCACATCATCCTCTGGGGTGTCTTTTGCTTTCATCATGCTGCTGTTTTGATGCAGCGTCCTCACTGTGGGAGAGCAGATGAACTAATGGCAGAGGAGGAGGTCAAGCAGCCGGCCCGACACGTCCGCTGTGGGTTTAAACTCTTGATTGTTTTTTTTTTTTTTTTACTGTCTGCTGGAGTCCAAATCACCAAATGGGGTTAGATTAGAATAGAGTAGTGTTAGTCAATAAAATGTCCACCCAAGTACACCTCCATGCCTGCTGCTGCGTAAGTGTGTGTGTGTGTATTTTCAGTCAGCTGTGAAATGGACGATTCCTCCTTCCAGTTTAGGAAGTGAGAGTAATGATGTAGAATGGAAGAGGTTTATAGAGATATTAAGCCCACCTCTTACTCCCTCTCTAACACTCTCTCTCTCGCTCCATCGTTCTGTCTCCACCTCTTCCTCAATGTCCCCCCTCTCTCTTCTCTCTGTTTTTATGATGGCATTATTATCTCGCTCTCCCGCCCATTACTGTTCAGGTTGGAGCAGAATAATAAATTTCAGGATCGTGCCGACGCAGCATTTCTTCCAGCTAAGGCTCATTCTGTGGACTCAACAGAAACACTGCTCCAAAACAACACAGGACAACAACAACGGTTGCAGCTTATGTTATGTTCTCCTCAGTTTCAAAGTACATTTAAAATAGCATGTAAAGTAAACATGCTAAACGGAAACGGTAATCACAGAGGTTTTGTCGTGTTGCTGGGAAAAATATTGGTTGCGTTTCGGTACAGTGATGCTGCTGCTATCAAGGATTTACAAATGGTTATAAGCAGCTGTGTACATATGAGAATTATTTGGTCACTGGTCATTGGTCTGTCCACAATATAGATTCTCTGCTTCACATTCAGACCTTCAAAATATTTGATTAAAAACACATTTAAAACGTATTGTGTATATCAGTCAATCTAAATGCTAAACCAACTAAGTTAACATCCAGTGCAATATGAATCCAGGGTCATAAATCTGTGCTATTTGTAATATATAAGGTTGTATGAAAGGATGTGTGATCTGTACTTGTCTAATTTTTTCTAACGTTGTCTGTCATGGGGATCTGTATCCGTGCACTTTTGTACAATGTAGTACTGTATGTCAATATGGGTTTTACATGTTATATCTGTCTTTGTCATTTCTTGTTATATGTTCTCTTTGAGCTACCCAGGGATGCAAAAATAATTTCAGCCTGAACTGACAATAAAGTTGTATCGTATCGCATCGTATCGTATTGTATCGTATCGCATCGTATTGTATTGTATCGTATCGCATCGTATCGTATTGTATCGTATCGCATCGTATCGTATTGTATCGTATCGCATCGTATCGTTGTGTGCACACCAGAAAACTGGAGCCTCAACCACGTTAGTTCATACAGTTCTTTTGTTTTCTTTGGTCCTTTGGTTACACTTTCCGTTATGTTTTAATGTTCCAACGTCTGGTGTGGCATGGCACAAATATTGACCTATATATTTTGAAAAACAAGAAATGACACATATTTGTCCTTACTTGCAATAGATGATAAATCATTAATATATTGTTATGAAAACTAGGAACGTCAAACTCTGCATTTGCTCTTGTTACACAACACTCAGCCACTCAGCATCCTGTAATTATCACTTGTTGTTTTCAGTAAAGTTACGTGCTTTAGAGTCACTTAACTCAGTGTTAGATAACATGTGTCTAGAAAGAGCATCCTGCTTTGTTTACATGTTACAATGCTGTCAAATGAAACAACAGTAAACAGTAAATGTGTCAGTAATTTTGCTGCAGGTCTTTTGCTGCAAACTTCCTAATCTCCATTTCTCTGTGTCTCTGCAGCTTCCAGCCTACGGAGGGAGTGTGGTCTACACTGTGTCTTATACCACAGCCCAACAGGAACAAATGCCAATTAGAGTCACCTCAGAACCGGACCTAATCCTAGAGGTAAGTTCTCAAACACACACTATATCCAGCACTGGCATACTCATATATTAAACTCAAACAAAGGACAGTTAAACAATACCATATGTGCCCTTTTCCCTACTATTTTGCATGGTGTGTGTAATGGGTCTTGCTTTTTAAAATCCTGTGGGCACATTTGAGAGATTCCTTAAGAGCAGTGAGCAGGAGCAGGAATAATCTCCACATCTGTCAAAGGTACTGACAAGGGGTGTTTTCTAACTCTGGGCTAATACACTGTATTTGGTTGTGGGAGGTTGTGGTCACAGCCATCACCCACATGAACAATGTGAATATCAGTTTTATGTATATGCGTGTCTGCAGCATTATTTATCATTTCCCACAAGCCAGCGAGTCCTGGACCAGTAAAAAACCACTAAATGAAGTAGCAAATGAAAGCTGTTGAAACACACACACACACACACAGAAACACACACACACACACACACACACATTAGCAGCTACAGCTGGCAGGGAAATGCTGAACTTAGCAATAAAAAATGCAGATAGTCTCCGGCTCTCCTTGCTCTCTGTATGTCTTTATAATGAGCAGGTTGCGATATGATGCATGGCAGCAATAAGCAAAGCAACAACACTATTAGTTAACTGTTTATATCTCCTATATCAGTAAACAGCATTGTGTGTGTGGTGGGGGTGTGAGTGCACAGTACACACACACACACACACACACACACACAAGAACACAAAAGGCACAAGTGTGTGAGTGGTTATACGTGTTCACAGTGTGCCACAGTCGCCGTACAAATGATCTCGTTATTTTTGCACCTACAACTTCCAACCAATGACGTGTTAAAGAGGAAACGTTAATTAGAACAGTTTGAGGGATTTTCAAATTCTGTGTCTGTACAGTAATAGGCTGCTATCGCTCCAAGTGCCTGCTGCTCACACACTGACAGGGAAATTAATTAGATGTTAAAAAATAATAATACAAGATTAATTCAAAGTTTCACCCTGTAGAGGTGGACATTTTTGATTGAATTTAGACACAAATATAAACAAAGTTAGGTCACAAGTTTATTTTCTGTCTCTGTGGTTGAGTTAAAGAATGTAAGAAAAGAGAACTGCAAAGAAAGGATGAAAGAGGACAAAAGAACAGCAAGGTAGGAAAGTAAGAAGTAAAACAAAGGATAGAAAGACATAGAAAGAAGGAAAGAAGTCAGAGGGAAACAAATTATGTGAGGAAATGACAAATGGAAGGTAGAAAGAAGAAAGGGAAAGGAATAATGGATGGAAACAAAGTAGGTAAGGAAGGAAAACGAGAAAGGAGATGAGGAAAGGAAGAAAGTAAGGAGAGATATACTGTAGGCAAGTTGAAAAGGAAACAGACAAAGAAGACAGAGGAAAACAAATGATGGAAGGAAAGAAGAATGATTGGAGGAAAGAAGAAAGGAAGGAAGGAAGATAGGGAAAGAAAAAATAGTTGAAAACAAAGTAAGAAGGTAAAAAAGTATAAGGAGATGAAGCAAAAGAAAATGAAAGGAGGAAGAAAGGAACCAGGAAGCAAGAAAGGAAATGAAGAAAGATGAAAAAGGAAAACTAAGGATACAGTAATAGGAAACAAACTGAAAGAAGAGACAGAGGGAAGGCGAGAATGGATGGAAACAAATGAAAGAAGGAAAACGATACTTGAGCAGAAAGAAAGGAGCAAACAAGATAAAGAAAGAGAGATAAAGGACATAACAGGAGGAAAACAAACAGGGAAGAAGGAGGAGAGAAACGGGGAGAGAGGGAGAAGTGAGAGCTGGATATTCACAGACCAATGAGCTGCTGTTATTTAAAGACGTGTCAGCGAGATGGACAGACTGGGAGGGGAAGGGAGGAGGAGGAGAGGAGGACAAGTGTCGGTCTTGTTGTCAACAAAAGGCCTCTCCAAACGATGACAATAATGAGCCACCTACACACTGTCAGCCAACTTTCTCTCCTCTCCTCCGTCTCCCCCCTCCCTCGCTCCCTCCTTCCTTCACCCCCCTACTGTTTGCTCTCTACATATCTGCACCAAGTTGTCGTATTGTTTGTTGCGTCGTTTCTGTGAAGCGTGAGAAGCAGCTCGTCTTCTCGGTTTGTAACTATTCAGGATGTGAATAGACAATAATCTCTCTGTCTCAGTTTGTGTGTACGGCTTTGTTGATTTCCTGCGTCTCTCTCTTTCTTTCTCTTTTCTCTCTCCGTGCCCACTTTATCAGCCTCCATCAGCACAGTTAAAAGAAATGTAAATACCGAGCTCTCTCACCAACAACAATCACTGCAACAACAATCAAAACAAGGCGTTCTGCTCTGCAGATACTGTATGTGCATCTTGAGTTTCTCATTTAGCATCGTAAACCATTTGAAAACACAAAAGAAATCAGCGTCTTTCTTATGTTTTCAAAGTCATTTTTCGCCAATGCTAAACAAAAAGATTGTGTCAGAGTTATTCTGAGTTCTGTAAGAAGTTCAAGATGTTATTTCAAGACGCATCAACAACAACAGGTTAAAGGAAACGTGGAAACTCGAGCTGTAAATACATAATTCAGATATGAACTGAAAACAGAATCCAACTTTTTGCAGTGATACTGTAAAATTAATTATGAAATATACAGTACAGTGTTGTCATTTGATGCTTTATACTAGTTAGTACCGTATGAGCTCATTTTCATCTACGGTCCCATGGCAGCTCACAAAGCAACAATGAACTGGTTCTGCTGACAAGTGTTGTTTCTATAGAGCTTCACTGTACAGTAGAGCAAAAAATGATTAAAAATACATTAATGAGCCACACTCGTCATTCATTTTTCATCACCAACTCACATACAGCTCAAATACTCACCAGCACTGTCAATGTGTATCAGTCCCTGGCTCAAAATAGTCCCCACAAATGCACTTCCCAGTTCCCAGCTGTTTTAGGCCCTTTCAAAATAAAACTACATCTTTGTGATGACAGGATTTAAAGGTGCTGTGATGTGATGTGGACTAACACAAGGGTGTTGGGTTTGGTCTTTTTATGGGGTTTTGTCCACAATAAGAGAAATATAGACATATACTGTATACAGTAAGCATCCTTTTAATGACCCAATTAGATTTTTTTTCAGGTGTGATGAATAGAAAATATGAGATGCACATTAAAAGCTTTTCTGTCTGAGATGTGAAAACTATTTTCTCAAAGGCAACTGTCTCTTTTCAATCAATCTATCCCTCTTTCTTTTCCCGTCTTTGTCAGTGTATTACTCTACGCCGCTGCTACTTTCTCTCTCTTTATGTCTCCCTCCATCTCCTCTCTTTCAATTAGTTTTTATTTAATGGTTTATTGGCACGGTAAGCTCTTTCTCTCTCTTTCTCTCTCTCTCTCTCTCACTCCCCCCCTCCATCAGTCGTTGTCACTCTGCGTTAGCCGCTACATGCCATTGATCTGTTCTCAACAAGAGATAGTCAGATACCAGGCCCGGCCTCAGTTCACTTTGCATTCAGTCCATTCAAAATGTCAATAGAAGCTGCAGCACATTACCTAATGACACATCATTCACTCCCACTCTCTTTTTATCCCCCGATCAGTTGGATGTGATAGTCTTTTCATGAAAGAGGCAGCAGACTTTTACAGAATGCAGATCTTTCAGGCTTTATGGAATTACAAGTTAATTGCATCAAAGAGGAGTAAAAAAAACCTGATGTGTGGCTGACTGTGTGTTTTTTCTTCTTCTCTGTGTGACAGGGCGCGGGGATGAAGATCGTAGACAGACGGTTTGGTCAGCCGGTGTACCCGTCCTCACCGAGAACCAATCACATCGTCCTCCTTCCAGAGAACTTCCTGGTTTTAGAGACGGGACAACCGATCAGTCGGAGGGATTTCTTGTCGGTGTTGGCCGGTATGAGCGGAGTGATGGTCCGGGCCTCGTACAGCACAGAGCCCACTGCTGTGTACAGGTGGGAACAGGCACACTCTACAATACCTGATGAAGTCGGTATTAGTTTAGTGCTAAGTAGCAACAGACCATCCATCCATCCATCCATCCATCCATCCATCCATCCATCCATCCATCCATCCATCCATCCATCCATCCATCCATCCATCCATCCATCCATCCATCCATCCATCCGTCCATCCACACAACCGCCCACCCACTAACTAAAGGCACTTATCCCTGAGGATCGGGGGCAGCTGATTCCTTCCAGCTCACACTGGATGATGTGATGTTGTGCCACTCTGGCTCACACAATTGAAATTCCACAATTAGAAAACTGAAATCGGGGATGCTTGGTGGTCGAGCGGTTAGAGAGCACGTCACATGTTGGCATGTGCCTGAAGCGCTGATCGCCACGATCTTTAGCGCATGTCATTCCCCCAGTCTCCCTATTTTCTTTCCTGTCTCTCCACACTACAACTACATTATCAAATAAAGGCAAACACACCCCAAAACTGATTAGATATTATTTTGCATATGATGTATTAACTACTAATTACAATAATATGTCATTAAAGAATGTGATTTACATTTAATATCATTCATATTAATAATAATTCTTTAATTCTTTAATGATAAATTGTATTTTGTTGTTGCTAAAACAAACCCCCACTTAACACACATACAGTACTGTAGCAAAAGTAGACCAATCAGATTCTCAACAAATAGAAACTCCCAGCAACTTTAAGAATAAAATGAACGTTCCCAGAGTTGAGACTGTGTTTCTTCCTTATAGTCCCTCACTAACCCAACATTAACCCTCTGTAACCTTGACATAAACACGCTGCAGGCAGCTTTATGGGTGAAGTTTATTTTCTGTCTGCGAGTAAATTCTGTCTGAGAGAATGAACTCAGGGTTTAAAACATCTGAAGGTCCAATCAGCCAAATAGCCCGGCTTATGTATTAATGTGCTTATGTGTTTATGCTTGATATTTCTGTGTATGTGTGGGTTTGTGTGTGTGTTTGTGTGTGTGCGTGTGTAGACTACACTCCTTCTCAATGCAGGTCGCAAATCCCTCTGCCCGAGGAGAGCAAAGAGCATCAGCTGTAGAAAATTGTTCTTGTCCTCCTGGATATGCTGGAACTTCCTGTGAGGTAAACACACACACAAACACACACACATACATACACACATACACACGCACACACCCTCACAGCCACAGCAGCGATTTTACAACTTCCTTTACAAAATAAAACATCATTTTAAAGAGTGCTAAGGGCTTCTTCTTTTCTAAACTAATTTCTCAGTTATTCTTAAATCTTACAAAACCAGCATTAATACAACTATATGTAAAGCCAATAGCTTTTTGGAAATATAATTGTATGTTGTACACTAAACACATCAGTAAGATCCCTGAAGCAGTTTTTTTTTGTATTTTGCTTTGAGTGAATCTGATTCTCAAACGTGTTACTTGTTATTAATATTAAAACGTGGCTGATTAAAATAAAACTGGAACAATCTTTAAAGCCTCCAAACCAAAACAACAACGTCAGTTCAGTATGTTGTTTCACAACGCAGCAGTTTTTCTGTTGATTTTCACACATGCTACACACACAAACACAAACACAAACACAAACACACATGCTCCGACATACAGACACACAACATAATGCAACATGGAGAATTACACACACAAAAATGCATGTATCTGAGGTGTTAATTAGAAGAAGATAGGGAAGTAACACCAGCAGATTAAGACTGTCTAACTGTGTGTGTGTGTGTGTGTGTGTGTGTGTGTGTGTGTCTGTGTGTTACAGACTTGTCTTCCTGGTTTTCGGAGGGTTAATGGGGATCTGTACAACGGTGTGTGTGAAGTTTGTCACTGCCATGGACACGCTTCACAGTGTCATGAGATCACAGGACACTGTCTGGTAAGTTCATTAAATCTTCTCTGTCTCTGCTATCCTGGTTGAGTCAGTTCATCTCTACTGTTCACACTGTTCACATTTACTGTTGAAAAAACTTTGTCACTTTTTATATTTTCTGAATGTCAATAGATGATAACCATATTTTTGTGAATGGTAAATGAACGTATAAATGAGCATCTCAAGCAGCTGTATTGTATTTATATTATTTAGACAGTACTTTGACTGTTCTGTGCTTGGAAACACAATAAATACTTGCAAAAATGTAATTATTACGGTGTCACACAAATTATCATCATGATGATTACACTGTAAGTATATAAATGGATGGACCAATCATCAGCTGACATCACTGATGTTTTGTAGATGAATAACTGAAGGAGCCTTTCATTGCTGAGATTCACTGGTCAGTTCACTGTTCACCCTGGGAAATTGTAGGAAAAGGATAAATTAAGTATTTGCTTTGTGGCTAAAATGTTTCTGCCTTTACTGTATTCTCTAATCGTAACGTCTGAGTGTTAGAGATGAGTTTAAGCTTTGCAAAACAAATATTTTAGCATTGGTGTATTTTTTCGAAAGAGAAGTTGGAAGTTTAGTTTCGCTTCTTCAGTTACCGCCTCAAGTTACCATCTAGTGGTCGTTAGAGGAACTGCAGGGTGAGACATTTACCCGCCAGCACACACGCGCACACACACACACACACACACACACACACACACTAACACACACACACACACAACAATGCAAATACACACAGTGTGTACACACATATATACATATACATGCCAACCTGCTCCTGTGCATATACACACACATGAACACACACATCATCATCATCACTCCCCAGTCCACACAATGCCTCAGGCTTAACCTGTCAGTTAGCATCAAACTGAATACACACACACACAGAGACACACACACACACACACACACACACACACATGGTGAGTGGAGACAGTTGTGGGTTTTGTATTACCATGTTATGTTTCATTATAGATGAGGAGCATGCTGGGACATGTCAGAGGGAAAACACACACATGAAGAAAGACATGGTTGCTGGCTCAATCACTTCCTCTTAGACAAACACACACACACACACACACACACACACCTCCTCTATACATATTCATACAGAGTGACAGACGTACAGCCAGAGGCTCTGGCTATAGTTGAATGAGTGAATGATGCCATGGTGCTATACTGTAGGTCAGATGAAATGTCTTTTCACTGCTCACGCACACACACACACGCAAACTCTAAAATCCAAGAAAAAAAATCAGTTTGTGCATCAGAAGATCTGTGAAATGTCATGCAGAAGTATTTTTAATTAACTCTACATTATGCATTTACATCATGTGATGTTGCTGTTGGTGGAGGCGGAGCACTATTAAAAAATAAGGTCGTCAATTATGTTCAATCAGTAGAAGGATTTAATTTGAACTGAACTTGTGGCCTTGAGCTTTTATTACCTGATGCTGTGTGACTATTGTAGCTGTTGTAGTGCAGGTCGTTTTGTGTCCATGGGAGAGAAATAACATTTTAGAAGAAATGTGATAATCAAAGAGGGAATAAAACAGAGGATCAATAAACTTACATTCTATTTTATCTAATAAATACAATCTGTTCCTGCACTTTGCACAGTTCTGTTACGAAGAAACTTTTCTTTTATCGTAATTTGTTCTCAGTTAAACTATTAAATTATTTAAAAACAGTGCAGTGTATTGAACCATCAAAGCTGTCTTATTCCAAACTGTGAGTTGACTGAGAGACCGAAAGCAAAAGAAAATAAGTCTAATGTTTGACTGGACTTTGATCTTTGTAAATTATACAACATCATGATGATCACTTCTTTCACTAAAGTCGAAGGAAAAACTTTAGAAATAGTAGTGATGATAATAATAATAATCATCATCATCATCATAATAACTTTGCAGTTTACAGTTTTCACCAACACTGAAATTTGTTGCTGCGTTCTGAGCGAGTGAGTGTTGAGTTGAGATTATTCCTCTGTGTCTTGTCTGCTTGGTTACTACGGTAACAACATGTGATGCTAATCCTGAACCATGTCATTAACCCCGACCACCTGCAGATTGTTCCTCCTGCCGCTGTCTGCCAGAGGATAATTTGATTTGACAGCTTCACTCAATAACATTAATTTTGTTTTTGTAGAAATACATCAACAAACGTCTCCTCTCCTCACTGCAGCGCTCAGCCCGTTAGTTTCTACCACTCTGACCTTTGACCTCTCAAAGCAAAAGTGTTGACATTGTGCTGAAATAGCTCTTTATGGAAATGTAACACATTACATGTACAGTATGGCCCTATATCAATCAAGATGTTGCTTCATACAGTATGTCACATATGCATACACACATATTATCACATACATCCACTGGATATATGAACATGTAACATAAATTGCATACCCATCGTACAAATTTGTATTCGTACAAATGTGGAAAATATCTAATTAATTTTCATATGGAATCATATGTTGTTATGAAATCATATGCTGACACTATGCTACATTTATGTTTTCAAATCTACAACAAAAATCATACATGCTTTTATGTTTTTCTTTTCAATTTTGCATGTATTTTACATTTACCTATATCTGTGCTTGTGTAAGTGTACAATATAGATCTATAACATATATTCACATATTGTATATATTAACTACATACATATTATGTTTGCTGGTAAAATATATGTGACAACGATATATTAGAGACATATATCACATGAATGTGAATAATACAATATATATGTTAAAGTATAAACATATATAAGTGTATACTGTAGGAGAGCAGGTCTGCCTGTTGTTTGCTCCTTAGTTTCCCTCTCAGCCCCGACTCGCATCCTCTCCAGCTATTAACTACAAATTAACTCAACTGTGGCCTCTAATTCATCTTCATCATTGGTTTAGGATGATAAAAGCGGCCGCGATGCTACCTGTGTGTGTTCAGCATTTTGCACACCACACTGCATTTACAATGCAAACTCAGCTCGTCTTCCAGACGTGTGTTGGACAGATTACCCACTGAGGGGGATGTTCACTTGAATTGCAGCAAATTGAAAAAAACAAACACTCAACATGCAAGCTCATAATGACCAGCAAGATTGTGGGATTGACATTTGGAATTTTACAAATGTTAAAATAATAAAAATTTTAGAAAATGCCTGAAAAAGATTGAATGATCAGATTTTCCTGACAAACACAATGGGCTTTCAGGACTTTGTCATCTCTGCAGGCACTGATCTTCTCCTGACACTGAGGTTAACGGATCAGATGGTCTGTTTGCCAAATTGTTGATTTGTTCTCTCAACATAAATGAACTTTAACCCGTGTGTGTCGCCACCAGGACTGCACCCACTACACCACAGGCCCCCACTGTGACACCTGCCTGGCTGGATACTATGGTAACGCCACCCATGGGTCACCTGCGGACTGTCAGCGCTGCGCCTGCCCGCTCAATCTTCCCAGCAACAAGTAGGTCCTGCAGACATCGGGGCTAATGCTGCTATGATGAGACAATTTAATAAAATACCTCAATCTATTAACTGGTGACCCCCGTGACCCCGTGGCCCCAATTCTCTCTTTGACCTGTCTCTTGATAACTTTCCTCTCCCCTCTCCTGACACCACTTTTTCTGTCCGTAAAGGACCGCAGCTACTGTATCACCATAGATAGAGGCATAGGAAAATAATTGTAAAGATATGAATAGAAATATTGTTATCACAGCTAGAAACATCAATATATGTAGGAAAAACATTGTCCTTGTGGGTGGAAATGCACACAATTGGTTGAATTAACATAACTGTGATGATTAAACTTGACACGGTGGCAAACTCACCCCTCTCCCACAAGTCATTAAGGCATTTAAGACAAACCTTTTATCATACCATCGTTCTGCTCACGGTCTGCCTGCTTCACAGTCACAGACTCTTGTTACTCGAGTAAGTAAAGAAAAAAAAAACACTCAAAAATATTTCAATAAGATAAGTAAAGATAGATAGATAGATGCCTACAGATAATTCTACATCAGGATGAAGGAGTATGAGGGCTATGGATTTTTTTTCATCCTGCACTTTGAGAAAATGAGTTAAAATGGTAACACTTTATAATAAGTACACACTATTAAGCATTAGTTAAGCTTTAAATACTGAATTCATCTTTTAATAACACATGAATACATCAGTATGTAGCCTATAAGATGTTTTACTCATCATTGATAAGCACTAACTGTATTTATAAACTATATACTAATGAGTATTCATGCATTATAAATGAAGAATTCAGTATTTATTAGTGCTTAACTAATGCTTAATAGTGTGTACTTATTATAAAGTCTTACCATTTAAATGTCAAAAAAGTTGAAATGCTGAGAAGAGGGTCAACTCTCTCTGTCCATGTATGTCCAGTTACAGTAGAGGAGTGACTGACAGTGTTGCTACAGTATATAACTACACCAGTTCATCTATACAAGGAGTTTTGTAGAGGCGGCTGTTTGCTATCATCTCAGAAGGTAGACTTTAATGTCAAAATGTCAAGTTTGTTCTCAACTTCCTAAAAATTAAAAGTACAAATCCTCACCTTTAGTCTTTTTATTCTCAGCATTTTGACATTTTTTCCAGAAATGCATCTGTGGCTCTAATACCTCGTCATACATCAGGACTTGTGAGTTAGTAAAACAGTCAGTATTTGTTTCATCACTGATCTGATGTGGTGGATGTTATAATGTCGAGTTGAGTACATTGACATATCATCACTTTTTGAGTTAATACAGTGAACTTTTTTAGCAAACAGAGCAACGTTATTATCAGTCATTAAGAGTCATGTCTCTGTCCATCTGATGGATGTAAGCCTAACTCCTGAAGTAAAATGATGGCATCTTTAACTTCTATCTCCATTAGAATCATCATCTTGTCACTAACAATATGGCAAGCTTTTGTTGGGTTGATTTTTAGTTGTGAATACTGTAGTGAAACTTACTGCACAATACTGCACGTTCAGGAGATAATTCACTGTAGGTTAATCACATCACTACAACCAAGCCACTGTTGCATGAATACACTGTTTATTGAGAGATATAGATCATAGCTGCTTTGATAAACTGCAGTTACAGGAGTAGTTGTTCCTAGCTGCTGTCAAAATACAGATTTTCATGAATGGGTTTCTGATAAACTTCACTTGTATAAAAGCTAATGCATTGAGCTGAAACATTATTTAAACACTGGTTAGCTTAGATGTTTACAGCTGCTTTTATGGAGCTGCAGTTTCCCCAAACAACCAGGGAGGGATGCTGTGTGTTAGTCGCACAGATGTCACTAAGGCGGCGACACAGGCAGCAGCAGCTGAGAATCTGGATGCAGTCGTGGCACGTCATGTCCAAAAACTCCCAGAGCTAAAGAAAGACACAACTCTCTCTCTCTTTCTCTTTCTATCTCTTCTTCTCTACCTCTCTCTAACCAGTGCAGTAATAAAAACTTGAAGGTGA
Source organism: Trachurus japonicus (assembly GCF_045865225.1). Classification (NCBI taxonomy): domain Eukaryota; kingdom Metazoa; phylum Chordata; class Actinopteri; order Carangiformes; family Carangidae; genus Trachurus; species Trachurus japonicus. The sequence continues at coordinate 10,291,194 of NC_140930.1, forward strand.
TGCCCCTTTCAGCGCCCTCCAAATAGCCACGTCTAGTCCAGCCGGCCACGTACTGTAGCCAGGGCAGTCAGACGGTTGTTAGCAGTGATGCCGAACCTCATATGAACGTCAGATGAAGTGATGTCCATATTAGTTTCAACACAGGGAATCACGCAGGAGATTTACAGCCAATCGATAGAAATCAGTTTAGTCCTGGAGAGCTGTTCTGCTTTATTTACACAGAGGCTTAATTACTCTGCTGCAATAACTGGTTTTTATTTGTCAGTTTGATCTAAATCTACTCAACAGATTTCAGGTGAATTTAGCTCCTCAGTCAGTTTTCTATACAAAGGTCGTTTCCACCTATGTAGATTTACACCCACTTTGATTTTTCTGTTTTTTTCCCTCCATCTGTTCTTATTGACTTTCACTCAAACTTCACAAAGAAAAAAATGACACATTTAGATGCTCTAAATATGACTAATGTATACAAATATAAATATTTTTTACTGTATCTGGAGGCCATATTGGTGCGTCGTGATCCATTTTCCACCCGTATTACCCATTATTCATGGGCACATTACGCATTTATAACCAAATTTAGACAACATGTGCGCACATCTACCATGAGCAAACCTGCAAGAGCTGATGTTTAATTTACAGACGCCTCTCCAGCTACACGAGAAACAGATACTTTGTGGTTATGAGTCAGATTTGCACTATTATTATGAAGTCTTTGATATTTTGTAGGTAGGGATTGACTGTGCTGCCAGGCCTGTTCTCATTAAACCGATTGAACGGCTTTATTTTGATGATCTGCATTACTGTAAACCTCAGCTGTCCTTTATTCAACACAAGATCAGCTCAGTGACCTGTTGTTATACTGTAGCAGCAGATTTTACAACACAATAAGATATTCTTCTCTGGTTAATTCCTCAACAAGCAGTTTGAGTTAACTTTATTCTAAAAGTCGTGTCTGTGTCTCAAAGATATTGCGGTGGCTTATTAGTTTATTTGGTGCAGCAAAAAATATATTTACATGTATATAATTATTTGTTTTTGGAGAAAGTCTTACTTCACATTACACACATTCATTTGCATGATTTCCCCCCAAAATGACCCTCATTAGTTCAGCTGGTGTGAATATGATCCATTGCATCTAAAAATCTTTATGCATATATATATTTATGTTGTTGTTGTTGTTTACATGAACTGGCCAAACAATCTGACTTGTAACTGTGTGAGTCAGCTCACAGAGAGTGATCCAGCCAATCAGCCAGCCAATCAGTTAGTCAGCAAGTGAATCAGTCTGTGGCCGGGAACTCGAGCCAGAAGAACTATCTATAGTTTATGGAAGTGGGAGGGTGAGAGAACGAGGGTGAGAGACTATCGGTTTACTCTGCCTGTCTGCCTCTCTGTCTCTTTCTCTCTCTCTCTCTCTCTCTTTGTGCATTTTGGGTACAGTTCAGTTCTTAGGGAGGAAGAGTGTTTTCCAAAACCGGGAGTGTGTTGAAGTACAGACTTGTGGATGTGTCACAGACAGAGAAAGAGAGAGGGAGTAGAGGGGAAACTGAAGAGTGTGTGTGTGTTTGTGTGTGAAGACTGGAAAGTGAAAGTAGCAACACAGGTGTTTGTGTGTTTGTGTGAGTGAGTGTGTGTGTGTGTGTGTGTGTGTGTGTGGGGAGAGAAACAATGGCCTTAACTCGCCTCTCTCCTCTCCTCTTCCTCTCCTCTCTCCTCCTCCTCCTCCTCCTCCTCCTCCCGTACGCCACGCTGGGACAACGCTACCGAAATTACCATCAACAACAACAACAATTACAACAACTGCAACAACTGCAACAACGTCGCCACGGCAACGTCAATAGCTTCAGCCCAACTTGCCACCTGGGTGAAGAAGGCGAGCAGCTGTGCGACCAGTGTCCACCTGGATACACAGGACCCAGATGTGACAGGTAACACACACACACACACACACTGAACACACACATAAACACAGAGTTGTGCCTAAACTTTTTGCCTTTTGTCGAAGTGACGGCCTTCAAGCTCGGTGTGGAAGTCTAGTGAATCTCATTATTAATGAACACAGAGCTGAAAATAACTCACTCATCCATAAATCTTCAATTCAAATCTGGTTTTCAACAGTTTTTGCCAGTTTTTAAAAAACACTTTTAGTTTAATTGCAGCATCTGTAATTAGGTCTGCATTATTTAAAATGTTGATAAGGGCGATAACCTTAAAAAAAAGACACTGTTATTGTTTCCTTTCCCACAAAAAAAAAAGTACTTTGGAGCTAAATTAGGCCTGAATTCAACCATCCCCAGCTGAAAACAGAGGCTGCTGCTGCTGCTGCTGCTCATTAAGTGTTTTTGAGTTCTTCCTGTCCCACTGTCCATCCAGCTTTCTGTCCACACCACATTTATTAGTTGACTGACATTCTTGTTCCTTTACTTGTGAGGTTTTATTTCATTTCATTTTATTTTATTTTGTACCAACCCAGGACTAATGAGAAGTCTCTGTCTGGATGCTAGTCTTGTTAAAACTTCAGGCTCTGCTGTCATTTGGTGACGCAGACGGGAGTGAAAATAATCTTTCCACCGCCCAGACTCTCTGAGACACTGGACATTTGGACGGTTGTGTATTGAAGTGAAACTGCCCATAGCTGAAATTCACTCACACTAATAATAGTTGAAAGATTCATACAGTAGAAATTCCAACACACATTCTTCATTTATAAATCATTTATTAAGAAAAGGACCTGACAAGAAATATGCATAAGCAATATTTCCCATTGCGGCCATTCAGTCATTATACACATGTTTATTATTAGTTAGTTATTATTAAAATACTTTTCAGTAAGTCATCATCAAAAGGATTTTTTTTTACAATCTAGTAATTGAGTTGAGTGAAATAATAGATGATATATTCATGATACAGTCAGTAATATATTAATATATTAATTAAGGCTTTGTAATAAAGCCTGAGAGTCTTTTTACAAGGTAGAGGAACATGACTTCTGACGATGCATACATTATTTATCATTGACAGGTTATCATTTTATAAGACATGGTGGGTTATAATATCATACTTTTTAAAATTTTATTTTATTATATTTGTAGATGTGAAATGGGACACTGTTAGATAACAATTTCCCATGGGGCATTAATACAGCATTTCTGATTCTGATATTACGTCAAACTAGATTTGATGGAGACTCAATAGCAAGAACTGATCCAAATCTGACTGTATTTATTTATTTATTTAGTTGATAGTAACCTAGTTTAAATACAGGCCATGAAACTAAAGAGCTCTAGCTGCTGTAATGCTTTAACACTGAAGCTTCACAATCTTCACTGTATCACGCTGTGCAGTCTCACCTGCCATGATGTGTTCATCCTTACATGAGCTGCTTATAATTTCTATTTAGTTAGGCTGCATGGTGTCTATACTTGTGACTGTTATAATAACTTTAACCCCCAGGGTAAAAGATTTAAATAGGTGTTCAGCTGCAGGCTCACAGGCCTTTGCTGTTTGTTGCTGGTTAAAAGAGCCCTGCTGGTGGACCTGGGCCCCCAGCTCCGTGGCCTGCATACCCTGCATGCCTCGCCATGCTGTCCACAGCAGAACCTCTCTGTCTGCCTTTCAGTCTTTTTATAAACCTCATTTGCCAGTGGAAAGCGAACTGACTCATTGTCAGTCCATTTTTTAGCTCTGTCGCAGAGAGGCATCTGCACTGCACCACGACGACACGCTCACTGACAAATATGGAGCAGCCACTGACAGAGGGCCTGACCAGCACGACCACACTGGTCCCCCTCTATTTCTAATGTAATGTAGAATCAGTGTGTTTCAATTCATCATAAAAACACCTGAGCTGCTTTTTCTAAGTTAAGATAAGTGTTTGTTTATCTGTTTGGTTTAGTGAGTGTGTGCAGACTACATCTGTGTACATACATTCTTTATATGCCTATGTTATGTGCTGCCCAGGTGCCATATGGTGCAAAGAAAAACAGCTCTTTGCTAAAATGAGAGAGAAACAAACAAGCTGTCGACCACATTGACTCAGAGCACACGGGAGCCGGCATAATGTAAAATAATATTTTATAACTAATGACAGTATTAAAGAGGTAATCAGCGGTTGGTTGGTTTCTTGTTCTATTAGTCTAATTGATACCTGCTATGCACTACCTGCCATTACACTTCATTATCTACAGTGCTGTTGTTGTTGGTGGTGGTTAATTAATTGTAATGTGCCAATTTGTCTGTATTATGGGCTTTAAGAGAATAAGCTACTCTATTCTTCCCATGCTAATAGACTATCCACTCTCTGCTAAGTGATTCAGCTTTTCAATTTCCTGTCCATAAACAGCCATTTAGAACTGAGCTGAAAGCTTTCTAATGCAGCTGCCTAACAAATAGTAAGTCGCCAGCTGCTTTTTTTTTTTTTTTTTTTTTACAGCCATTCAGGTTTTGCTAGTTTATCCATATGTGCTGTATTCAAACGCCCTTTCATGCAGTAAACAATTAATGCTAATATTATCATTGATATACAGTAACAGCCTTTAAAATGTTATTGTAATAAAGGGTTATGGGGTTGGAAAGACAAAAAAAGAGAGCCGTTACTGGGAAATACAAGTGAAAATGTGGAAACTCAAGTGAAAATGAGTGGAGGATCCTCTTTCATGGCTGACAGGTGCCTAAGGAGCAGCATGACAAAACCTGTAATAAGAGCAACAGGAACAATAAAGCCAAGTCCAATATCTACCCTAATGTATAATATGTATGTGATATAATAACTAAGGTTCACTTACTGAGACCCAACATCGATCCTGCTGTGTGATTACGAGTCCAGGAAGAACATGGTCAACACCGACTGACTGAGCAGGGCTTCAGTATTTCTACAGGAAGTAACAGGAGCAGTAGTCTCTGTGGCTTTAATACATTTTCTCAGTGTCTCTTAATCTAGAAATACAAATATATAAAACTTGGGTGGAAAACTGGATGGAATTTTTTTTTTCAAAGAAGATTAAAAAGAAAAAAAATCATTACATACGTAGCTTTGGAGGTTTAAAAAAATGTAACTCAGTGTTTTGGAAGAGGAGATTGATACTGTGTGTCTGGCGTGGAGAGATAAAAGAGTGAAAATGTGAAGGCTTAACGTATTTAACTTAGAAACTTATCTGCCACAGTCTTTGTCTCTCTCAGCCTCTCTGTCTGTCTGTCTCTTTATTACACAGTGTGACAAAGAAGAGCTGCAATAAAACAGGTGGTGTGAAGAAGCAGGAATTAACATTTATGGAATAATTTGAATGTTTTTATTTTTAAAGTTTATCAAGAAAATATTTAAATAAAACATTTTAGTCACATTACAGATTTATAGCTCAGCATGTGTTCACTGCTCATTGAAGAAGTTGATTGAAAGAAAAAATGGAGCACCTATAGCCCCAGTGTACATTTACATCCTGGCAACAACAGGCATGGCAGAAAATGTTATGAATGTCAGATACTTCACCGTCTACAGAGAGGGAGGGAGAGACAGACATTTGAAAGTGCTGATGCCTCCACAGCTCCTCTCACCGACTGAGCTCAGCAGCTCCCAGTTGTTCTTTGAATACAATACAATATATTATTGAGGTGATTGACGGCAGCGGTGGCTCATAATTGTGAAAAATTGTGAAGTTGAACTCATATTGAAGCAAAAAATAACTTCACTTCCACTTCCCTCCCTTAATATACATACATTTAAATACAATAACCAATCACACCAAACTGCCTCAACATTTCTGCCTTTAACAGGGAGTATACTGTACAGATGGTCGCAAAATGTCCCCTAAGGGACAATAAAGTTTATTCTATTCAATTCAATACGGTTCAATTCAAAATGCTTTAAAGTTATGGGGGAAAGACAAAAATGTTGAAAAGGAGGAGGAGAGCCTGTCTTCCTCTGGTGCCGACCCCCCGCCCCATTTTGAACACTAAAAATAAAAGAACATAACTTTTATGTTCCCAGCCACTCTCTCTCTCTCTGTAACTCTCTACCAGTTGTGTCCACCGTCTGCTTCCTGTCCCTCTGATGGTTTTGACCAGGTGTCTGCCCCCCTTTCTCCCCCATTTCTTCAAGCGTCCAGGACTCTCCACTATAAATACTTTCACTTCCTCTTGAGGCCTAAGACAGTACCAGTGTTGGGAATGTTACTTTTAAAAAGTAATTAGTTATAGTTAATAATTACTTCTCCCAAAAAGTAACTGAGTTAGTAACTCCACTACTTCACTATAATAGTAACTAGTTACCAGGGAAAGTAACTATTGTGTTACTTTTTCTTTCTTTTTTTTAAGATTAAATATGTCGAAGAATTTGGATTTTTTTTCTCTAATTTTTAAATTGTATTTTATTGTTTTCATATATTT